>NC_089565.1:308818-617636 GCF_040115645.1 Euwallacea fornicatus | reverse complement strand
TTTTAGAGCAATCCAATTCCTGTGCAGAAATTGATGCCATTTATACGGAAGCAAGTTCAGGTCTATGCGCCGTGAATATCAAAGTAATAACGGTCAAAGTGCAGATTTGGCAACACTGTGTTATTTCTATTCTAGTTGACCATTTCTTATTGATTTTGATGGTATGCGTCCTCTGTCATCCATATGGGCAAACTATGATGTCAACTGGGCGCTAAATAGTCAATGGAGAATATTATAGCATGATATAGAAGGAATCTGTTAACCAGAATATATTGGAAAAAAATGTTAATTTGCTTAAGTATTTGAGCGAGGGAACAGTATCGAATTGTCTCGAACATGCGTTAAATGGATTATTTTTCACCTTTCGCATAAACTACTCTCCGAAATCACCAGTAAATTTATTGTAGAGTAATGATGGAGTAATTTACTTAATAAAAAAAAGCAGTAATTAATACTGGATTAATAGTGGATTACACATCCAGGTGAAAAATATTTTTTATCTGTGGGAAGCAGAAATTATTTTCTCCCACCGCGATGTGCGTACTAATTCATTTTTGACCACATATCACTTAATATAAAAAACTTTGTTTATTTACTTCCACGTTAAGAGAAAGAATATACTCGAGTAAAGCATGAATTAATGAAATTGCATTGAATTAGTTCGGGGGAATAAATTATTGTTTTAAGAATTTTGGAACTCACGTTGGAAAAAAACTTGTAACAACTTGCCAATGTAATCTTAAAAAGTGTGGGAACATTTTTCATATTATACGAGAGCAATATGGCGGAATTCTGGATGCTCCTAGGAGAAAAATAAACATTGAACCCACTTTACTTCCGGCTTAATAAATAACATTGATCCGTTATTTACTCACCAGTTCTCCATAGAATACTGATATATTGCTTTGGAGTTCAAATGAAATTCGCATATTTCCAAAATATATTCAAAACGTCTGGAATTTAATTAATTTCTTACCAATTACCTCTGCGGCATCACTTTACCCATGAGCCTTATTAACATTGCGAGATGTAACCCCGATAAAACATTTTGAGAAACTAGAAGCTGTGATAGTTATTTTTGCTATTTAGAACATTTGCTAACCTCCATGCTTACTAAAATAAGACATTAGGGATTTATTGCTGTAAGATAATTATAGGGGAGTCCTGTAAATGTGCACGTCGGATAACAAATTATACGCATAGCTGATTATAAATTTAGTTATTACTTTTAGCTTCCATTTACTCTAGCGCCATCTAGCACTTACAGGTAAGATAAGAGAGATAGCGATATTTAAAACAGCAATAACTAATTTTTTGGTCACCTGTTAGTTTTTTTGTGTTATTCCCCAGTAAGGTAATAAGAGGAGATTCCATCTATGGAGAAAGAATATTATGCACTGTTAGGTGATTCACACGTGTTTATAAATTCGGATATCAGAAAAGTGACCAACATTCCGGATTTGGACACTGGGTAGCCTTGTTGGGGTGGGATTGATTGTTATGAGACCGATTTTTTGCGCTGTCGTCCCATAGGGTTATAACAAATTGAAACGTTCACACGTGTAATTCCCTAATTGAGGTCTTGATAGCTACGGCTACATATCCGGTCTCTGGAGGAGCTACCGTTCGTAATCGCAGTTAAGCACATGGTAAATTAGAGATTTTAAATACACTATATGTGGAGATAGGAATAATTCCCAGACGTGTGTAAGGCATCTCTTTACAATTATAAGTTGGAGCTGGCCTAAGCGCTATTAGAGAAACTAGAGCAACATTTCACTGGTTACCAGGATAGAATATCAAAGATTGCTGGAAATTTTAATGTCTATTTTTAAGAATATTAAGATTTTTCACGTTAAGGAACAATAAAGGGGTTTGACTTTCGGCGTGTTGTTTTTATTTAATCTCGACCTTATCGTGTTCGTGAACCTTTAGGGCATTATATGATTTTGTTCTTGGATTATAGTCCATTGTGTGACGAGAACTAAAATTCCTTAAATTGTTTTCAATATATATTATATATATAGCAAAGCACTACCACCCAAGAATTGATCCCTGTATACTCACACAAGATGCTGTGACTGCACTCTATTGAAAATTATTAAACATTCCCATCATTAGTGAAACTCGTATTATAAATATTAAAATTTTATTAATAAATTAAACTTGAACTACAGCATTTTCGTCGTGTAAATTTAACGCCACGTCACTTTCCTCATTCGGTATGGATTCCACTTCATTGCCGGAGCTCCCCGAACCGTGACTACCGACTTTATCGTAACCGGCGACTTCACTACTGTCTGCTTCGTTCCTTAAACGTTCATATGGCGGTTCACTTTCCGTTGTCCTGCTGGCACTATTTGAACTCTCTGACACGTCACACTTCACTTTTTCGTAGGCCTCTAAATCCTGCGTTTTAGTCCTAGTTGCGCTTATCTCATAAAACGGTTCTAAATCTTTCACACTTTCGTAGTTTGGATCGGATTGATTGACGGACTCGTAATTTGGGTCGCTTTCGCTGCCACTTGATTTGGGTGCTGCGTAGTTCGGTTCGAGTGGAGGTCCCAAAATTTCTTGATAGTTGTGATTTTCCAGAGGATTCTTTAAAACACTCATCTTTGACTTTATAATTAATGAAGAAACCCTAATAAAATATACCTTTTTCTTTTTGTTAACTACCGAGTATCCTGCCGCGATTGGGTCGCTTATTTGATGTCTCAGTTCCTCGTAATTCGGAGGAATCTCGAAGGTCACATCTCGGAGAGCTTCGTAACCTGGATCTGAGGAATTAGCAAGACTTCCGGGCCCATTTATGCTAGCGTACCCCGGCTCGCATACATCTCCACCTTGAAAAAAACAAAATTAATAAAAATTCATCACTAAAATTAATTGTCATAGTCAAACCTTTGATTTTTTCGTATCCAAAATCGCTATTTGTTGTAGAGCTTTTTTTTAAAGTCTCATAATTGTGTTCTGTTCCAGCTTCAGGCACACCCGCGCTAATTCCATAGGCACCCCTTAAGGAGTCAGTAATACTGCTTCTATCCGACGAACTAAAACGTTACAAAACTAAACATCAAAAAGGTAAAAACTAGAACTAAGTGAGCAAATATGCAAATAGAATGGACTTACCTTTCCTCTATTCCATCATCTTTCCTATTCTTTTGAACTTTGGCGTATAAATCATCCAAGTTCCGTTTAACTTGTAATTTGTCTGTATGAAAATCTAGATTCGATGCTGTAGGGGGAGGGGGCAGTGGAGAATTAGCTTGCCGTTTTTCTGGTTTTGGTGATCCCACGTTAGCGGAGCTGGAGGACGATGATGCTAAACAAATATTAAATGAAGTAAATGACTAAAATTTGGAAAAAGTAAAGAAATCTTACCTTGTCTAGAATGGGTATATGAGTGTGATGCAACATGCTTCAAATTATCTAAATTAGAGGGGATGGGCTGGTGCGGTGCTTCATATAATTGGTCAACTTCATCCCTAAAAAATGCTTGCTATGCACTTAGAAATTCAGACCTGGGAAAGTTTTTAAAGACAAACCTATCACGAGAAATTTGCCTTTCATCAGGTGGAATGTTAATTTCAGCCTCAACTGTAATTGGCAGGGGCGGAATCCTGGCGTAAGTCTCACTCTCACTAGTGTAAATTGGATTATTGGGATCCGGAATGGTAGTGTATACATCGTCTAAAAAGTATTAGGAATATGTCAGTCACCAAGTTGCAAATTTCATCGTCCAACCCAACCTGAATCGTCAGACACGGTAGAATAAAGAACATCTAATTTTCTCTTTTGCTTATTGGAAGCTTGAGTTTGAGCAATAATGTTGGCCAAAGGCTCTCTTACACTTATGCTTGTATAGCCTTCTGTAAACCATAAGTAAAAGAGGATCCTATTTGAATAATGATATTCTTACTTGAAGAATCCTGTGAATCACCACTGAAATTTATTGGAGGGGTCATATATGGTAACTCATAGCTAGCAGCGATACCTCCTGCAACCGCACTGGCTGCAGGAATATCAACTGATTCCGGATTTTCGTCTGAAGTTCTTCTGGACCGAATGGGACTAGCGGTATTTGTTGATGTACTGGGTATGTCAGCCCTAAATAATAGTTCATTGTTTAATGATTTTTTTTTCAAAGAAATACACCACAAAAGTGTTCCACGTAACTATAACACGAAATAATTGAAATGCACAATACTTAACAAATTAGAACTATCTTACTATCGATCTTACCTTAACAAAGTAATCCTTTCCTCCGAAATGGGGCCTTCTTCATATACGACAGTCCTCGAGGATGGTGGTTGAACTTGTGCATACGGATGTTCTTTTTTCGACTTTATTTTATCATATTTCACCCGTTCGTAAGGAGAAAATGCATCATCAGCTTGGCTCATTGAACTGTGTTGTGAAACACTCGTGCGAACTTCAGAGGACTTTACACCAGAAATTTTTTCACCTGTTAAATAATATCTTTTAAATGAAAAATATATAATCCAAACATGCGCAATTATTATTGTATTGAATGAGTTTGCTGGGAGCATAGTTATCTTGATCGTCACATTGTAAAAACTTTGCCATTTTAGGTAAATTCTTCAAAGTTAAAGCATACATGTAAATGTTATCTCATTCTATATCAAGTGTTCAAAAGTTGCATAACAGGAAAACACAACAATTTTTCCAATACGCATATCTTGAAATCGTTGATTATTGAAATAGGATATATAGGGTAAACGGTATAGTTATTGGATACATTCGATTTGGAAATCTGTAATAAACACAAATACAATACTAACTGAATATTTTGCTCAGAGATGGCGAGACTTTTTACATTTCTGCAAGGCAAAAAAAGGGGATTCACCAGGAATACTTTTTAAAAAAAGTTACTGTGAGTTTAATGTTGGACTGCGTAGTATGCTGCATATAAGGAAGATTTTAATAAGAAGTAATAATTTTAAAAGCAACAATTTTTAGAATTTTAATCGAAATTTGAACTGCTACAATATTTTCATAGTAATTTAGATCCATCCAATGTAGTATTTTTTGCAGATTTACCCAGATATTTCCATTCCAGGTGTTCCGTCACCTTGTCCAACATCTGTATTTACAATAAGTTCAACTTTCAGTTATTGGACACGCCGTCCAATCATTGATTTTGGGTTTTATCATTTTTTAATCGTTATTCCGTTTGTTCCAGTTGTTATTCCGTCCGTTCCAGTTGAACAGATATTTATTTGAGATAAATAAATAATTGTAAATGCTGAAATGCGTCAGATATAATTTTGTTCAACTTGAAATAGCACTGGAGAAGCTGCAAGAAAAAGGAACAAACCTCGGAACCGTTTGAACAATATATAAGGTTCGAAAATCCACGATTCACTTCAAACTCTAAAATCCGCATCGTAAAAGTAGCTATGGGCCTTCGCCTATTTTAACAAATGAAGAAGAACACTGTTTGGTTTTGTGGATTTCGGAATTGTGAAAAACAGGATTTCCGAGGAAAATGGAAGATGTTATCTCAAGTGTTCAAACATTTTCAGAAGCAATCGCCGAATCAAATCCTTTCAAAAATAATCGTCCCGGTATGGAATGGATGAAGGCTTTCCTTCGACGTAATACTCGAATCTCAGATAGGCAAAGCGAGATGTTTTCATCAGCTACGTCTTGTGTAACGGAAGCGAATATAAGAAAGTGGTTCATCGAAATTAAAAAATTCTTCGAAGAGCAGAACTTGATGTACTAAAGTATCCTTCTCGCGTTTATAACGGGGATGAAACGGAATTCCAAATATATACATCTAAAGGTCGTGTATTGGCCGAAAAAGGAATAAAAAATGTTTACAACATCGAAAAAGGTTCTTTAAAAGCAAATATTACTGTAATGTTTCTTTTCTTCGCTGATGGGAAAACATGTCATTCAATGATTATGTATCCTTACCGAAGATTTTCAAAGAAAACTGCTCGTACTCTTCCCCCAAAATGGGGTGTTGCAAGGAGCGACAACGGACGGATGACCGCTGAGGTGTTTTATGAGAACATAACAAACATTTTTCATTGATATTTAGTAAAGAACGAGGTGACGTTTCCCGTGATCTTCTTTGTTGATGGACACAAGTCTCATATAACTTACGACTTAAGTGTTATAAGTAGTTAATTACAAATTGTGTTTGTAACTCTATACCCAAATTCAACTAGGATTTCGCAGCCCGCAGATGCCGCAGCTTTTAGTCCATTGAAATCCACCTGGCCAAAAATTACAAGACAATTCTATTCATAAAATCCAGGGAAATCAATAAACAAGCTTAAGATTGCACCTATATTGGCACAAGCTGTCGACATCATTAAATCCGATACTATCCGAAGTGGATTCTAACCATGTAGATTATGCCCCTTTAACCCAGACGCAGTCGATTACACTAGGTTTCTTGGATGGACAAAACAAAATGTAAATAAACAGAACGAATACAATGTACAGTGCAACGACAGAACGTTAACTTACAAAGGATTTGTTAATGTCGTAGGTCAAGATTGTATCATGAAATGTGAGAGTAATAATTCGTCTCAAGAAATCAACGATGAAAATTTCAACAAATTATAGTCAATTTGGAAACATTTCCAAAAATCGAATGAATCGAAGCAACAACTCCAATTCCATTTTCACCCACTCGGTTATCAATCAAACAATCACAATTTTTGGGCCTCCACTGCTGCACTTGTGTCCGGTTTTGTGGTAACACCTACAAAATCAAACGTCCCACTTGAGGAAGTATCGAAAACTAATGTAGCTCTTTCCTCTTTTTTAACGTGACCAAATTCGCCAAAACGAAAAAATAAACGACAAACTGAGAGAAAGCCTCACGCCTTGACGTCAGAAAAGTTTCAGCGAATGTTTGGATCCAAACATGTTTTAGAACGCCAAAAGTTAAAGGCGAAAGAAGAAAGAAAAAGAAAGCGCGAAGAGAAAAAACAACAATTAATGGGGAAAACTAAGTTACAAAACAGCCAGAAAGACAGGCTAAAATGTGGTGAGTGCTCAAAGTTAATAAAAAGGAAAGGGTTGACTTGCGATATTTGTAAGAAGAATTTTCACTGATCACGTGTTTCTGTGTCACATAGAGAGCACATTCCAGATTATGAAGATGATTATTTGTGTCATTGATGCTACAAGGAAGCAGGTGAAGAAAGTGATGAAACAAATTAAGAAGATACGGATAAATTAAACTTAAGGAACTAAATGTACAATAACTGTATTTTTTGAACACAAAAGATCGGTGATGCCTAACTTTTTCCTATCTTGTTCTTTAGTGTTTTCGATTGCAACATTTGAATTTTCATTTGTTTAAATTACATTCATGCTTTGGTGGTATCTGAAGATAAAAAATAAATTTTTCTCAAGTTATCGAATAAAAAACGTTTCCTAACTATCCGATAACTATACCATTTACTCTATATGTTAAGATTTTCAGACAGATGCAGATATGCAATAATACATGTTTTATTTAAAAAAAAAACCATCAATAAAGAAGCCTCAGGTCTTCTTAGTGCGAAATATCGTACTAGAAGACTCAAAAGAACGAAACCTTTTGAACTTGTAAAGTGAACGAACAATAAGTGATCCCGAGGGGAATAACTTAGTAGTAGCAATGTAGCTCTAGTAAAATAGGATAGAACAAAATTGATCGTTAGTTATGTAAACTAGTTTTAATTGTAGTGGGTTCTGTTAGAAGTGGGCATGCAAATGCAAATACTGCAAACGAACCTTATAAAAAAAAAATAAATAAAAAAAAAAATAAAAAAAAAACGAATGTTGGATTTAGAGTGAGTTAACTGCTTTCAAAATGTGACCCTGTCGCCCCTCTAAGCATGACTCCAAATCCAAAGCGACAGCTACAATGGTTTAGATGTTATTGAATACTAAGTTCCGAGTGGGTCAGTCTACAGGGTGTCCCAGTTCTAAAAGTAGTAAATTCAACCACGTATCCTATATTGAAAAATAAGTGTAGTATATTATATAAATTATGTACGAAAAATGCTTCGTTACGAAAGTACAGGGTGTTATTTTTATTAAAAAATCACAAATTCTTGAATATTTCCGAAACTGCTTGAGATATTTTAATGAAATTTTGTAGAGTTTGAAGGTTAATATGACACCTCTAGATTTCTTAGCTTGGGGTTACATGAAAATCACAATTTACGAAACTTCCGTAAATTTTCGAGAACTATTAATTAATTGAATTAAAAATGCTGCCGAGACCATTACACCAGTTCATTTCGCGGATGTAAAGCAGTCGATTATTCCAAGAACCCAATTGTGTTTTGAACAAAATGGTGCCTACTCTGAACATCTTTTGTGAGAATGCCCCTCGTTGTTCTCAAGTTAAAACATTGAAATGGTAAAAACGTAGGCGGTAGCAAAAAAAGAAACGTTAAAATGGCCTTTATTTTCTTATTTTGAAAACGTCGCACGACGAAAAGTCGAGAGACCTTTTTTTTTCTTATTGAACAAGAAATTCAGAAATAATTTATAACTCAAGAAGTGGCGTACCATTTTTTTCTTAAAAAATATCAAGCGGCTTGCCCGTACGCACGTCACTGATAGAACTCAAAACAATATTTTTGTCGTAAAATACGCGTCGCTATTAAATGTTAAATTTTACAAAATTTCGTTAGAATATCTCAAGGGGTTTCGGACATATTCAAGAATTTATGATTTTTTAATAACACCCTGTACTTTCATAAAGAAGCATTTTTTGTATATAATTTATATAGCAAACTACACTTATTTTTCAATGTAAACTACGTGATTGAATTTACTATCTTTACAACTGGAATACCGTGTATATACTGAGTGAGTTCATACGAAATGACATACATTTTTCATACTATGGAGGATTTTTTCTTTTTATTTACCGGCGTTCGCGTATTGACCTAATGTTGCGTAATGCTCCGAGGAATTATCTCCATTGGCTTCCCAACTAATGCCTGCTACCATTTCTGATGGAATATCTGGCAAGCTTCGTCGGGAATTTGTGAGTCCACCCCTATCAAATTCAATATTGGGCCAAGTTGAGTAAAAATTTGTATTTCAAGTCAATTAAAATCTCTTACCTTTTGTCTGAATTCTCAGCAAGGGTTACTCCATTTTTCGTGGACGCTGCGGATGGAAGATGGTTAACGTTTTCATCTGGATTTTTTTGAGTGACCATACCATCCACACCAAGCCACTCATTTCTGAAAGCAAATAAGACATTCAAGAAAAAGTGCATTCTATAATGACACTGAAATAATACTTAATATTAACTAACACTTTATTATAATATTTCAACTTATTAAAAATATTGGCTCAAAATGGTTGCACATACAGAAAATATCAATTTTTTAATAGATATATGCTGCATTTTTCAGTGTTTGACCCAGTGATTGAGCTTCAAAATTTCTTAAAAAATAAAAATTAAAGGTGTATTGGAAAAAATTAAATACCTACATATTTACTTCCAGAAAGGTTTTAACTCAATTACTCCTATTTTAGTTGAATGAATCAAAATCCCGTTGAATATAGTTAGAGATAATCGAAAGGGATGTTTAACATTGAAAAATGATAATACACTAAGCAACATTTTAGAAATGAGAACAACCAGGAGAGCAATAGCTGAAGCAATACACGGAAATGGCATATCATTTAAAAGAATAGAAGATAATATCCTGCAATACTTTGGTAATATCAAGCCATAAATGCAACAAACAAAACGCAATAAGGCCCAAAAGCTTCAAAATTTTGTGGTCGTTTAGCTAATAGAAAGCCGAGCAGAAGGCACGAAAATATTAGATGAAGTCCTTGTTTAAGGAGAATTCGAGCTTAGAAAAAATGTATACCAAGTGAGCTAATATAGCTTACTTATCTCTGCATGTTACCACACACACACACACACAGTGCCAAAACAATTGCCACACTGAGGATTTACAGGTGAGAATGTCCGAATTCATCAATAATTTTTGGTGATTACGTAGAAAATTTTTGTTATAAGTAGGTAGTGAATTCATTTCTAAAAATAAAAGAAAACACAACATTTCTACCCTAATTCGCCAATATTCTTAAACTAAATTGAAAAATATATTGACATGACTCAAATGAACACAATAAATTTGCAAAAAAAGACAAATTTAAAACTGAATTTTTCTTATATTTTTTTATTATTGTAAAGGTATTTTACATTTGGATTGTGTTATATGTTGCATCGCTTATTTTTTTTATTACATAGGTATCGGACAAAATTAGAGCAACTTTTGAAATATTCTTCTAAATTTAAGTTCTCTAAAAAATCATCAAATATTTTATCATAAATATTCAGCTTAAGATAGTTAGTGTAAAATACATTCGCTATAAATAGTTTAAATTGTTATTGGGAATAAAAAAATAAAAAAATAGTTTTGATCTAAAATTGTTTGCGACAAAATAAGAGCAACCAATGTTTAAATATTTTGTATTTCTGACTTTCTTGTGGTCTTTTAAACAACGAACATCTACGATTATGCCTCGTGGTGTTCACTATTCAGTTGATCTAAAACAAAAAATTATTAGTGCAGATAAGAGTGGGAAATCGCAAAAACTTATATCGGAAGTTTTTGGCATAAAAAAAGATGTTGTATCAAAAACTATCAGGGGATTCACTGACCGTGGTGACGTAACGAATTTAAAACGAGGTGTTCGGTAAAGAAAAACGACAGAGAAGTTAGACAGGAGTCTTATAAGGCTAAGTAAAAAAAATCCTGAAGTGTCAGCTCGCCAGATTATTGCACAAGCAGGAGAAGTTGGTGTTTCTTCCAGAACAGTTCAACGTCGATTGACAGAACATGGTTTAAAAGGAAGGAAACCTGCCAAAAAACCACATCTTTCACTAAAAAATAAAGAGGCCAGGATGTTGTTCACCACCTACCACCGAGATTGGACTCCTCAACGGTAGAAGAAAGTATTATTTTCCGATGAATCCAAGTTTTGCATCTATGGAAGTGATGGAGCTCAATGGGGACGTCGCCCAAATGGCCAAAAACTTAATCCAAAGCACGTAAAAACTACCATGAAACACGGAGGAGGAAATATTATGGTTTGGAGTCGTTTCTCTGCTTACGGAACTGGTCCACTTTATAGGATTAAGGACAAAATAGATAGATTTTAGTATCATTATATACTAGAGAATGTTATGTATCTATATGCCGAATGGGAAATGCCCCTTAAGTTTGTCTACCAGCACGACGACGATCCTAAGCATACTGCGAAAATAGTAAAAGCTTGGTTCGTGAAGAAGAAAGTCGAGGCGATGAAATGACCAGCCCAATCTCCGGACTTAAATCCTATTGAGAACCTTTGAGAGATCATAGATAACAAAATCCGAGGAAAAAATATTACCAATCAGGATAATTTATTTGAAGAAATAGAGAACGCCTGGAAGTCTATTGATCCTGATATCATTTCAAATTTAATTTCTTCAATGCCAAAAAGGCGTGAGCTAGTTCTTCAAAACAAGGGGTATTGGACTAAATATTAATGGTAATACACAAAAAATTGTTCTAAATATAATATTTATCCCCCCCCCCCCCTCTCCCCTTTACAACATATATTGCCACGACATTTATAACCACAACTTACTGAACAAAAACGACATAGACTTAACGGCTTACATATTACAATATGCTGACGACACGGCGCTTGTAGTACATGACAAAACGACAAAGAAAGCCGTAGACCGATTGCAGACGCTAATGGACGACACTATGACCTGGTTTTATAAGTGGAGGCTAACACCGAATCCCGCTAAGAACCAACTTTTACTGACAAATCACAGAACTAAGGAAAACTCCCCGACACTTACAGCAGACGGACATACAATACACCCCACTAACGACGTAAAATACCTGGGCGTAACTATAGACCACAAATTGAAATTTTACAAACATGTACAAAACATAAGGACAGAAATTACGAGACGAACAAAACACTTTCGATCACTGACATACAAAAACAAGGGGATCAGCACGAAGACAGCGACAAGAATTTACAAATCGATCTGCAGACCCCTTTTAGACTACGGACATATAGTGAGAGCAAACGCTACCGAAAAAACCAAAAGACATATACAGACAACAGAACAAATCGCTCTGAGACTCATCACTAAAACAAGACATCCTAATAATCCTTTGCACAACCCCTCCACACAATTACTATACGAGCGTACGAACATGACAAAAATAACGGACAGACTATCACAAATACAGACAAAATGGAAAAACAACCGACACAACTGGACAATACTTAACCCACTTTGCCTCAGACGACAAACACGACATTCTCACTTTCTCTCTCCTCCCAATACGTTATACGAAGAACTGAGTGAAGATATACAATAGAATTTTTTTTTTTTTTTTTTTTTTTATCTCCAAATGTATACCGTTTTGACCACTCTTTATATAAACTTAGGCACTTGGTTATGTAACAAGGGCAGAAAGACCAATATGGTCGATAGCCTATTTCGTATGAAATAAAAATTATATATATATATATATATATATATATTTATTCAAATAATTTTTAAGTTGCTTTAATTTTCTCGTTCCAATTGTGGTGGTAAAAGGTTTTCTTTTTCCTTCTCCTCTAAAATGTGCTTTTTAAACATTCAGTCTCAGGTGTAAATTATAATAGGCTGTAAACTTATTACTGATAATAACAAATCTTATTTTTAAAGAAACAATATCAATTTAAAATTAAATTTCTCAAGTTGCTCTAATTTTGTCCGATAATGTATATCTCTATTATATCGGAAAATTAGTGGCTGTATGAATGCTTTTGTGAGTGACTGTATAAAAGCCGCACCAGATTTTTGGAATACTATTCTATTTTGAGATTAAAGCAAATTTAATATATTTGGTTCAAATGATTGACAGTTGGTGTGGCCAAAAAGAGGAGAAGCTTTAAATCCCAAGAATCCTCCAGCCGCAGTAACGCATGGAGGTGGTTCTTGCGTGGTGTGGGGTTGCATGTCGGCCAATGTAGTGGGAAACTTAGTAATAATTCCATGGATCACTTATAAAATTGTTTTTTTAAATGTTTAAAAAAAAATCTAAAACAGAGTGCTAAAAAACTAAACATGCCTCGAATATATTAATTTTATCAAGACGATGACCCCAAACACTCGGCGAAAATTGTTCAGGAATGGTTAGTATACAACATACAGTAGCGACCAAAAATTTGGAAACTTTTTTAATTTTGAATTATTTCAAAATTTTTAAGGGCAATTTTTTTTTTTAGAATATTGATGAGCATAAATTCACGTTCTTAAATACCAGTAAGAAAAAAATTATTTATGGTTCCAAAGAATGTTGTTATTGAATATTTGCAGTTTGTCGACGGACAAAAGTTTGGAAACTGTATTCAAAAACAGAGTATTATTCGATTATATTGGGTTAATATCGCCAATTATTTTCGATCAGTTTAGCAATATGCCTAAAACTAAATGTTTTTCCAGTGATTTGAAAAATAGAATAGTGAAATTACAGTAGCGGTCAAAAGTAGAGAAACATTTAAAATTCATACTTTATTTGAAAAGAAATGAAGAAAATTAATTCAGCCGTATATATTATCTTAAATTAGACTCAAACTCATAAAATTCTTATTATAAAAAAATAACAATATTCTTGAATATTTGCCTTATTATCATTTATAAAGTGTGTGCCCTTAACTGCAAAAGAAATTCATCTTTCATCAAAATCTTTAAATATGCCTCGAGGTAAACATTTGTCTGTGGATGTGAAAAATTTAATAATTTCCAAATATTAATCTGGAATGAAGCAATCGCATATGGCACGTCAGTTAAATTTAAATCGATGTGTTGTCAATAAAACAATACGGTTGTTTAACATAAGGGGAACTGTTATGAGTCCTCCTAAATCTCTTAGACCTCGAAAAACAACAAGAGCCGACGATCGGAGGATAGTTGCAGCTTCGAGAGAAAATCCCAACAAAACAGCCGTTGATATCGGCAATGAAAATAGGGTGCTTGGGGTGTCAACTAGCACTATTCAACGTCGTCTTAGAGAAAAGAATCTTTTTGGACAAAGAACAACGAAAAAGCCCTTTATATCAGCAAAAAATCGAGCAGCCCGATTACAGTTTGCAAGGGAACACTTGAACTGGTGTTGGGAAAAAACCCAACATAAATCAGCGTTATCGCTGGGCGCCAATTAGGCCCTAAAGACGTTGGAACAATCCCTAATACATCTGCTGCATTGCACCCCGCGACGCAGCATTTACCCCTAAATGCCTAAGCCCGACCACGTCGATGGCACTGGTTCCTTGAATTATCGCTGTCCCGATTTATGGGGGGCACCAGATAAATCTGTCAAGGGAACCAGAGAGCCACATCTGGGCTTTGACCGTGGAGACTCTTAGGAAAAAAACTTTCCACAAGAACTAGGGGGCGGTGTCAGTTGGGATTGGTCAAGATATTATCGTGGTGATCTCCCTCCAGCCCTACCATCCCTGGAACGCAAATAATCTAGGACTCCCCAAAAAAAGATTCTCTCAAAGACAGTACTCGCGAAAGCTCTTCTTCCCGTTTTATGGACACTCTCGATCCTTGAACGCGGACTCTATCAAAAATCTCTCTCACATAACTTAACTCTAAAACAGTGCTCGCGAACTCTCTCTCACTCTCTCTCTCTCTCCCGTTTCTTGGACACTTCTCGATCCCTGAGCGCGGAACCCTATCAAACCTCTCTCACAACATTAGCTCAATCTCTACTCTGTAACTCTTTTACAAGTCACCCTTCAATCTTTATACGTATCATTCTCAGATCTCGGGCAACCCAATAACGACTCTGTAAAATATATATATAAAAAGTGTATATAAAGTTGTAAATCGTAGTGTAACTTAGAGTGATATCTGTAGTGTAAAGTAAATTACTTAATTCGTGCTACGGAGTTTGTCTTCCCCGAACCCTTGAACCCCGTTTACAATCAATTGACGCATCAGCGTCTGGTCCTTCGAATCAATAACTCACACCAGCAAAATAGGAGATACCTCTTCGGGTGCCTTGTGAGGCAGTCGTTTCTGTTAGGCAGTGACTAAAAGCCCCGGGCCTAAACAACTGGTCAACTGATAAGTGGAAAACGGTACTCTTTTCCGATGAGAGTAAGTTTAATTTATTTTCTTCGGATGGGATTCGATTCGTATAACGTCCTGTTAATGAAAGATATAACCCAAAGTACACCAAAGGTACAGTTAAGTTTGGGGGAGGCGGATTGATGGTGTGGTGGTCATTTTCCGGGTCTGGAATGGGACCGATCGTAAAAATAGAAGGCATAATGGATCGATTCCGTTATCTAGAGATCATTAGAGATGTGATGTTTCCATATGCCGAGGACAACATGTCACTAAGATGGATCTTTCAACATGACAATGATCCAAAGCATACCGCGAAAATAATTAAACAGTTTTTTTAAACAAATAATGTAAATGTTATGAAGTGGCCACCTCAGAGTCCCGATCTCAACCCTATAGAAAATCTTTGGGACATGGTAGATAGGAAAGTACGAGAGGAACATCCAGCCAAATTCAACAACAGGGAAGAACTGTTTATGGCGGTTGAAAACGCTTGGCACTTTATTGAACCAGAAACAATAAATAAATTATTGGATTCCATGAGAAGAAGATGTAGTGCTGTTTTAAGTAATAGAGGGTTTGCAACAAAATATTAATAAAAAACGCTATAGTTTCGATTTAACTTATTTATTTCTCTACTTTTGACCGCATCATTTCTTAAATCCTTTTTATTTCATCAAAAATATTTTATTATTTATTGATATAACTAACCTAAAATTTAAATGAGTCACCTTTCTCTATAACAACAAAAACCTGGATTCAATTTATGCAGTATTTAAAAACTATAAGGTGAAAAATAAATGTTTCTCTACTTTTGATCGCTACTGTATATTTAAGTGGTCAGCGATTAATCGATACTTCAAGAAATTTACAAGTACCAAAAGGCAGTGTTTCCAAGATTTTGAAGAGGTATCGCAATGATAATACCACCGCTAATAGGAGTAGAAGTGGAAGATCTAAAAAGCTAACAGCAAAAGCAGAAGCAATCATCAAAAAGTTATCAAATGGAAATCCTAGATTGACCACTGTTGATATTAACAAAGAATTATCCACAAAATATAGCATCGTAGTGTCACTAACAACTGTAAAAAGAACACTAAATAATCTAGGATTATTTGGACGAAGACCTGCAAAGAAACCACTTATATCCAACAAAAATCGTAAAGCCCGTTTACAGTTTGCAAAAGACCATTTAGATTGGACAGTCGCAAAATGGGGTACTGTCTTGTTCAGTGATGAAGGTAAGTTCCAACTCTTCGGAAGTGATGGAATACAGCATGTTCGACGACCAACAAGGAAGAGATTTGAAAAAAAAATCAAATACCTACCGTTAAACATGGTGGCGGTAATGTGCTAGTTTGGGGTTGCTTTTCTTCATCTAGTGTGGGCCCTCTAGTGGCTATTGATACCATTATGGACCGGTTTAAATATAAAGAAATATTGGGAAATCATATGCTTCCATTTGCAGAATGGGAAATGCCCCTACAATGGATCTTTCAGCACGACAATGATTCAAAACATGCTTCGCGTTTGGTGAAAAATTGGTTAGAAGAAAAATTTGTGCATGTTTTAAAGTGGCCTTCTCGATCACCTGACCTTAACCCAATTGAACACCTTTGGCATGAATTGGGGAAGAGAATTCGTAATTCTGACATATTTAATAGTGCCGAATTATTTGCAATTCTTCAAAGGGAATGAAAGGCAATTCCTGTAAGTGTTTGTCAAAAGCTTGTGGAATCAATGCTTAAACGATGCTTAGCTGTGATTAAGGCCAAGGGATGTGCCACAAAATATTGATATTTTTTATTTTTAAGATGATTATTACTTGGTGTTTTAGTTTTTAGAAAATGGTTTCCAAACCTTTGTCATCCAAGAATAATACTTTTCTTTGTAATTATATTTAGACTGAAACATTTGTTTACTTTTGTATAAATACTTGATCTTTATTTAAAAATATAACATTTTTAAAATATTTAAAAAAAGAAGCGATGGCGTTTTTATTAAATGCTTGATTTTAAAAAAAGTTTCTAAACTTTTGGTCGCTACTGTAAATCAGGTCTACCAAAAAAAAACTACTAACTTTCAAGAAAAACAAATTGCAAAATTTTCTAAACAAAATCCGTTTGCATCTTCGCTAGAAATAAAAGCCTCTATCTCCAAGGAACTGGCAATAGAACTAGCATCAAGAACTGTACGAAAGATATCACAAGATGCTGGATTATTTGCCAGAAGACCAGCCACAATACCACTGTTGTCAGAAAGATATAGACGGGCCAAGTTAGAATTTGCCAAAGCATACGTTTATTGGACAGAAAATGAATGGACAAGGGTGATTTGGCGCGACGAGTTAAAGTTTAACATGTTCAACTCTGATGGAATTACGTTCGTAAGACGGCCTGCAAATGAAAGATTGAACAAAAAGTATACTGTTCTCACGGTAAAGCATGGTGGCGGGTCTGTTATGGTATGGGCTTGTTTTTCGGGCTTTGGAATGGGTCCTTTAGTCAAAATTGAAGGCACGATTAATCGATTTTCTTATAAAGAAATATTAGAGAATCGTTTGGTGCCATATTCTGATGATCACATGCCAGTAAAACACTGGTTCCAACAGGATAATGATCCAAAACACGCCTCAAAATATGTTCAAGCTTGACTTCGTGAAGAAAAATTTAATCTTTTGCGTTGGCCATCCCAGTCACCAGACTTAAATCCAATTGAAAACTTATGGGAGATCTTAGACCGCAAGATTAGAGAAAGATTATATTCGAATCACGAAGAACTTTTCTGTGCTCTCAAAGAAGAATGGGCGAAAATGGATAACGTTATTATTGGTAAACTTATCAAATCGATTAAAAAACGCTCCCTCCAAGTAATAAAAAACAAAGGATACTTTACTAAGTATTAAACAACAAACTTATGACAAAGAAATATTTGTATAATTAACTAATAATAATTATAATTTTTTTTACCGTTGCTCTACTTTTTGCCAACCAAAAAGTGATTTTCTTTAATAATTTTTTTTATTATGGGGTTATTGAAAATATTTTTATATGTGTTAATAATACATATCAAGGGTATAAATATCAGAATAATTAGAATATCAAATTAATTTATATTAAAAACTTATGATAAAAATAAAAAAGTTGCTCTACTTTTTGCCACTACTGTAAGTGTAAAAACAATTTTTCATCAAAACCATTAATAAAGCCGTAATCGTCCGAGGCGCTCTTATTGCACCACCCAGTATATTATTCCCTAATTTTTACTTATCATGGGAATTACACCAAATAAAGTTGATGTACGAGTTTCATTTCGACTGACTGTATACGTTTTTGTGCAATTAGCAGAAATAACAAATTTCTGCTTTGTAAATGAGAATTAAAATTGAAAATATGTCTTGCTGCATTGTAAGTCCGGTCATTTAAACATAGTTAAAGGAAAACTCTGTGCAATTTGGCTGTAATGAATCAAAAACGACACGAAGACTAATCGTAATGTAACCTTCTCGATATACAGTAGTGGCCAAAAGTAGATGAACACGTATTATTCACTGCATTTTTAATAATTCATACCACAAGTCTCTATAAATTTTAATATAATTTTTCCGCCAAATAACTAATAGAGTGCCTTTTCTAAAGAAATAAATAAATGATGGATTTTTTATCATATATTGTTAATATACATAGAAATGCAAAAATAGCTCTGGCCAAAAGTAGATGAACAAAATAGACATAATTTCAAATATTATAAACTCTTATTAACTAAACCATTGAGACAGTATTATTAGTCAGTATTTTGTGTAATATCCTTTATTTTTTATTACTTCATTGCATCTCTTGGGCATTGACGATATGAGATGTTCAATAACAGATGGATCCATGCTCGCCCATGCTTCTTGTAATGCTATGAATAATTGGTCCTTATTCGAGTAGGTTTTTGTCCTAATTTTGTTGTTTAGGATCTCCCATAAATTTTCTATTGGATTAAGATCCGGTAACTGCGAGGGCCATATCATAACAGGTACTATTTCATCTTCTAAAAACTTCTTAACTATCTTTGACGCATGTTTGGGGTCGTTATCATGCTGAAAAATAAACGTGACCGGCAAAACTTCCTCGATATAGGGTAACATGTGAGTTTTTACTATGTCCATGTAGATAAATCGGTCCATTATTCCCTCGATTCTATAAAGTGGACCGATACCGTACCCAGAAAAACATCCCCAAACTAACACTGATCCTCCTCCATGCTTTACGGTTGGTCTGGTATATTTGGGCAATAAACGAGTGTTAGGAGGACGTCTTACATACACATTGCCATCAGATGAAAACATATTAAATTTAGATTCATCACTAAAACAACCCCTTTCCCACTGCGCTACAGTCCAATTTTGATGCTCCTTTGCAAACTGTAATCGGGCCTTAACGTTCTTCTTTGACAGCAGAGGCTTTTTGGCCGGTCTTCTGGAAAATAAATTAGCCTCTACTAATCTACGTCTTATTGTCCTAGAACTGACAGAAGGCAAACCAATTTCTTCTATTTTGGTCTTTATTTGATTAGATGAAAGAAAGGGATCATGCATAGACATCTTCTTAATGGCCCTATTTAGTCTCTGGTCAATTTTTCTAGGACGGCCCGACTTATTCTTAATTGTGGTATCTCCCCTTTGATTGCACCTCTTAATTATCATGCAGACAGTGGATCTTTTCAGCTGAAATTGCCTTGCAATTTGTGCTTGACTCACTCCAGCATTATTCGCAGGTAACACTCTTATTTTTAAGTCTTCAGAAACATAAACACCTCGTGGCATTTTAATAAATTATTCTAGTTTTTTCTACTATCATCTACCAAGATACTAACGTTTAAAACCGAATCGATAAATATCAAAAATATTTAAAAGTTTTTGTTTATCTACTTTTGGCCAGAGCTAGTTTTTATTTCTATGTAGATTAACAATGTTTGATAAGAAACCCATTATTTGTTTTTTTTTTTTTTTTGGTAAAGCATTCTATTAGTTATTTGGCAGAATAGCAATATTAGATTCTATAGAGACTTAATGGTATAAATTATTAGAAATGCTATGTTTTATAGGTGTTCATCTACTTTTGGCCACTACTGTACGTCTTGATGACACATAAAATAATAGCCTGAGGAATTGGCATCAAAGGCGGAAACTTTAGTCATATGCCATAAATTGAGATATTACTTCATAAAGTCGTGATATTAATCTTGATAATTATTATTGAAACATACAGTTATTCACAAATGTGACCGTACATTACTTAAAAATAAATAAACTCCCAAAAAAATATATTACCACACTTTTAATTTTTACCATAAAAGTGCTAAATACCAATAACTGTTAATAACAATTGTTTTTTTGTATTCATTTTTTCTCATAGAATGCCTTATCAGTTAAAATCCCAATACAAAATTCTTTGCTTATATTTTATTGGTTTATTTGTAGTTTAGTGCAGGCCATACAAATAGCACGTTTAACTATTAATATCTTTAACCAACCCCGACAACCCCCTACATAACCCATCCAACCAACTATTATACCAAAGCACAAACATAACAAGAATAACGGAAATAACTTTGAACATGCAAACGAAATGGAAGGACAATCCTGACAACTGGGCAATAGTAACCCCACTGTGTCTGACAAGACAAACAAGACAGTCAAATCTACAATTCCCCATTACAACCCTGTTAGAGCATTACAGCCTGTAAATGTAAATAGTGTAACTGATTCAAAAGATTTCTGTTCTTTCTTCTTTTTGCTCTTGGATTATATAAAACAATAAGTTTAGTAACTTATATCATGGGCAGAAAGACCAATAACGGTCGATATCCCTTTTCCTTTTGGAAATGAAGATTTTATATATATACAGGGTTATTCAGATTCGACACTCATCATTGAGATCTCAGTAATCATAAGAGGTACGAGGTGGGTTAAATTGGGACGAAGTTGTACAATTTGGAGCTCAATAAAATACCCTCTCAAAATTTGGAAAATTCCGATTACTTCCGGAGATATCCGTAAAAACCCGAAATTTTGAAAAAGCGTTTCTTTTCTTTTCTGATGTTATTTGAAAAGATAATTGAAAATGAATGTCACATTATAATTGCCACTTTTTATCTTCTACAAAATAGTGAAATCATATTTGAAATTTGACGTTTAGATTTCCTGCAACCTGCAATTTGATGAAAATATTTAAAAACATTATTTTGCTAAGAGTGCTATAATTTGGACAGACGAAACCAAGTTCACGAATTGTGGAATGTTTAATAGGAATAATGAGCATATCTGGGCTGTACAGAACCCACACCAAAACAGACCAATTAGATACCAAGTACGTTTTGGTTTAAATGTATGGGCGGGTATTTTAAACGGTAACATAGTAGGCCCCTTTGTTTACGAATATAATTTAAATGGAGCCGCCTATTTGGATATTTTACAAAATTACTTGGCGAATACTTAGAAAATTTGCCACTTGGGCAACTTCCCACTATTTGGTTTCAACAAGATGGAGCACCTCCCCACAACCTAAAGGGGGTAAGGAATTTCCTTAACAACGAATTTCCTGGTCGATGGACTGGAAATCGTGGTGTAATAGAGTGGACCGCGAGGTCACCTGACCTATCGCCCCTTGATTTTTACTTATGGGGAACGTTAAAAAATAAAATTTACTCCAAACCCATACAAGATTTAGAGGACTTGCGGACAAAAATTATAAATGCATTTGCAACATTAAGACGGCGTGACATCAGTCGTGCAATTAATAATATTAAACGACGTATTAATTTGTGTATTGAACAAGAGGGAGGCATATTTGAACATTTGTGTCACGTTTTATTTATTTATACGGTTAAGATTATTTTTAAGTTAATAAATTTAAGAAAATATTTATGTTTGATACATCATTTCATTAAAATTCAAAAAAAGTGGCAACTATAATGTGCCATTCGTTTTTAATTACCTTTTCAAATAACATCATAAGAGAAAAGAAAAGAAACGCTTTTTCAAAATTTCGGTTTTTTACGGATATCTCCGGAAGTAATCGGAATTTTCCAAATTTTTAAAGGGTATTTTATTGAGCTCCAAATTGTACAACTTCGCTCCAATTTAATCCACCTCGTATCTCTTATGGTTACTGAGATCTCAATGATGAGCGTCGCATCTGAATAACCCTGTATAGTTGCCAAAGAAAATTATAATTTTATTCTGAAAATATAAAATGTATTATGATTTTTGTGCCGTTTCATATTAAAAATTATTAATATATATTATTTAACTATACTCTTTCAATTTGCTCGGCATTAGATAATTAATGACTCCTGAAATATCTAAAAAATAATAAAATTTGCTCTGTCCCATTATATACAGTATATATATGTAGTTGTTAGGGTCATAATTACCATCAAATTAAATTGTGTCCAACTTTCAATTTTAGGCGCCAACTTTTACTTCTATTTACTAACATATACAATAAGAATGATTTTTTTTTAATGCATTAAATGGAGCATATCCCTGCAGTTAAATTGGGGCAAAGCCCCGCACCTCACATGTATAATTTCGCCCCATTGAAAATGTAGAAATGACGTATTTTGTAACTACAGAAACTACAAAAGAAAAGATGGATTGTAAACTTACGACGGAACAGCAGCTACTTGAAGCACGGAGATTAATTGGAACTGATTTTCCGGTACGTCAAGGTACCAAAGAAATAGGGCTCCATAAAAAAAACCTTATATAACCAACTGAAGAGAGGAGACCATAAACTTGGACAATTTCGCAAAATATTTACTGAATCTCAAGAAAAAGAATTAGTCAGCCATTGTATTGCCTTAGATCTACGTTCTTTTTAAACTTTACTTTGAAATTTCTACGATTTCTCCTTTTCAAATGTTCAGAGAACAACGGAATAAAACATCAAGTTTCAGTCGATTCTTAATTCGCTGGGAAGGATTTTACGCGTGAATTTGCAAAATGAAACAGACTCTCTATGAGTACCATGAAAGACCAGTGTTAACGGGGCAATGAGTTTCAACAGAATTCAACTTTCGCAATATTTTGATAATTTGGAGTCTGCACTGCGGAAGCACAAATTTATTATTAAACAGATTTATAACATGGAGGGAATTGTAATACAAACTGTCCCCAACAAGTTTCCCCTTCATGTAGCCCTCACAGGAAAAAAGGAAATTGAGAAGACAGTAGCTGCAGAACAAGGCCAAACGATAACTGTTGTGTGTGCAATGAATCCATTAGAAAACTATATTCTTCCTTCATCTATGCAAGAAAAAGAGAAAATTCTCAATTGCTTCGAGGTGCTTCCCTTGGTGCGATATGGCTGTGATAGAAAAGTTATATGAACAGTCCCACATTCATCAAGTAGCTGCAACATTTCGTGAAATACACAAACCCAATTGCGGAAAACCTAATATTGGTTATTTTGGACAACCACATTTCCCATTCAAGTCTACAGCCAATTACTTATGCCAAATTTCACAACACCCACCGCCTTATGCTACTTCTACACGGCAGTCACAAAACGCAGCTACTCGATCGCTGTTTTTTTGGTTTGCTCAAGAGTTATTATGACACCGCTGTAGACTCATGGACTGTCTCTAATCCTGGGTAGAATTTCGATATATACAGCGTTGCAACGACATTTAAAGTTGCTTTCAAAAAGCGGAAACCATTGCAACTGGAGCTCAAATTTTCAAGACGACAGGTATTCATCCGTTTGATCCCAATATCTTCACAGAAGCTGACTTTCTTCCATAAGAAGTAACAAACCAGGATCTACCAGGACAGGAAATCAATCATGATCGAACAATTGACTTTAATAACGACGAAAATGTTAGAGACGATGAAGTTGTGCCAGCTATTTTTGAAGCTCGTAATGCAGAATGCCACATTTCTGGGTCATCTACTGTCAGATCAACACTACTATCTACAAATGATACTCAAATAATATCGCCCGAAGATATCATTCCTCTTCCTAAAATTGAGATAATTAGAAAACGTCCAGGTAAATGGTTGCAATCTGTGCTTCATACATCTTCGCATAATGAAAAATGGATGGAAAAGAAAGCAGAGGAAAAATAAAGACTGACTGCTGAAAAAGAAAAATCGTGCAATGGAAGGAAAAAATCGTACAACGTGCCGTAAGAATTAGAAAACTTAAGTTAGAGCTTTCTGCATCAAACTTAAGAGAGCGAATGAAAGCTAGAAAGAAATCCAAGGAGTCGGACAAAGCTTCTTCAGAGTCGCATGCAGAATTTTCAGTACACGACAGCAGTTCAGATTGCATCTCGTTCAATGAAGAAAGTAGCGATTAAGATAGAAGACTGACAAATTTACCAATAAAATAAAAGTTTCTGTTTCGGTTTTTGTTTCATTTTGTGATTAATACTGTTGATTTATACAGTGTTATGTGTATAAATAAGATGGCATTTAAAGAAATTTCACAAAATAGACTTTTCTGTTCACATAATTCTATTGGAGCAAAGACTCACAACACGGGATTTTGGCCCACTGTTTGGGGCAAAGTCCCGCAATTACATTTTTTAAAAAATTTTAATGCCTTCTCCGATTGATGCTTGAATATTACTGGTATTTCAAACAGCGATCCGTGACATCCTAATCTGAAGGTTCCATATGAAATTTTATTAACATTTATTTGTGCTTTTCTCAATGTTTCGCTAAACTGAAAGTCACATGGATTTGCCCCCCACCACTTCTAATAGTTTATATTCCAATTTCAAGAAAAGATCTAGAGAACCACTAAACGTGTCACAAAAATATTCAAACGGGACGCACCACCAAATTATACATAACAGAAAAAACGAATTCTTACGCATTTGGCACGCATTTCTTACTTTCTGAATCGGGTACCAAACAAAAGTAACGTTAGTTTCCATAAAAGGCAATTAATAACACTTCATTACGAAAAAGGTAATTCCTATAAAAAGATTGGGGAAATGCTCCAATTAAGTAAGACTACAGTTGGAGACAGAGTCCAATGTTAGAAAAATGAAGATAGAATTCTTCCAAAGAAACAAACAGGTCGACCAAAATTGTTAAATGAGAGAGACGACCACTTCATAATCAGAACTATTAACCCCCTAAGTAATCAGTCCAAAATTGAAAACCCTATTGAAAAATTATTGTCATAAAATTGTTAATACTGAAACTATTCGACGGTGTGTTAGAAACCATGGACATTACGGTAGAGTATGCAGGAAGAAGCCATTGCTTAGTAGTAAAAATGTTAAAGTGCGATTAAATTTTGCTAAAAAATTCATTTCCAAGTCAGATTATTATTGGAGTGATATAATTTCCTGTGATGAGTCAAAATTTAATACTTTTGGCGCAGAAGAACGTTACATGGCATGAAGGAAAGTAAACGAAGGACTGCAGAAACAACATCTTTGTCCAGCGGTAAAACCTGAAGGAGGTTCAATTTTGGTTTGGGGGTGTATATCATCACTAGGAGTCGGTGACTTAGTTTTTATTGATGGTATTATGGGCAAAAATGCATATTTAAATATTCTAAGGCAAAATTTACTGAAAAGTGTGGAAAATATGGGCATATTCAATTCGTTCAAACTATACCAAGACAAAAATCTAAAACATAGCGCCCATATCGTTCGTGAATGGCCGTTGTACATTTGTCATAAAGTCCTTCAACCCCTGCCCAACCTCCAGACTTGAATCCGATCCAAAATGTATAAAATTATTTGGAAAAACAACTTATAAAACATGTAAAAACATAAAAAACAAGTTCAAGGAAAAATAGAATAAAATTGATTTAAATTATTTTAACAAAATTGTATTTTCTGTGCCAAAACGTTTGAAAAGTGTAGTTGAAGCAAAAGGTGGTTATACAAAATACTAATTAAATAAATTGTTAATTATTTATCTTTAAATCAATTATATAGATATAGTCATGTATTAGTTATTACCATGCGAATAGTTTTGTGACACGTTTAGTGGTTCTCTAGACCTTTTCCTGAAATTGGAATATAAACCATTATAATTTCGTGTTTTTTTTTATGCAGACCCTTAAATGATTGATAAAGACATTTCTGATGTAAAAAAATAAAATAATAATTAATATTTTTAGTTAGAACTCGTGAAACCTTTAAAAAGGGCACGTCCAAATATATTTTGAGATTTACTGTATGTTCTGCCAATCTTAAATACTAAAACCCTTTGGTGATAACCATGGACGTACCCTGGCTGGGGTGCAATTAACCGCGTCTAAACTGTCCACAGCCTTAAACCGTGGGGGGGAATCCATTTTTAGAGATGTCGCCAATCGGCATTGGTACTGTAAATTTTGAGCCGACGCAGCATGTTGCTAGTAATTCCCATGCCGACAAAGCATAGAGCTGAGAATTCCAGTGCCGCCAAGGAATATGCAGGGAATTCTAATATACACTACAAGGCTGGCTATGGGCGTACCATAAGGGTACATCCCACCCTTACCCGACTTATAACATACGCTTAAAACGAACTAGCTATAGATTATATTAAATACAAAACAGTGACACCAGATAAAACTTTCAAATTTAAAGGTGAACGTTGCTTTGAAGAAAAAGTATTCAAAGAGAGATTAACTGTTTTTGCTTGTGCAAATATGGGCGGCAGTGAGAAAAAAAAAACTTATTAATAATATTTCGTGAGTTATTTTGCAAAAGATCAAGCATAGATAACTGCAAAAAATTTCTAAATCATCCTGGAAGATGGGGACAAAACGCTATATAAGACAAACAGAAAAATTTAGCTTTTAATGGATAATTATGCTACACCCTCAAAGTCTTTGCGGAATATTAAAGTGGTGTTCTTACCACCGAATACAACAGCCACATTTCAACTAATGGATCCAGGAGTCATACGGTGTTTAAAACTTTATTATAGCCAACAACTTCTTGTTAAATAAGTTCGTGCTGCTGATGACAATATAGTGCTAAAAGTTACAGTTGTAGATGTAATAATGATGTTGGTGAATGTCTGACGGCAAGTAGACAGCACAATAATTTTAAATTATTTTCCACATTCAGGTTTATTATGCGATGAGTTTAATGAAGACGAATAGCCACTTGTTGAATGGATAAAGTTACAAAAACTACGAGTATCAAGAAATAACACAGACGTGAAGAAATGAAGAGCACAGAACTCAGTAATATTGTTTGAAAATGATTATTTAAATAAGATTGTGTCGGTAGATAATGACTTAGTGGTTGCTGATGTTCCTTCCGATTTAGAAATAATTTCTTCAGGATCCGGAGCCGAAGGTGATGAAATTGATGTGAATTATGGTCAGGAAAACAATCTTACTATAATGATCATAGCTTGGATTCCATTAGATTTAGTGGATAAAGTAAATCGATTTTTTAGTTTTAACGATGTTGACACGAAATGTGTTCAAACTTAAAACATTGTTCAAACAGAAATTCAACGTTGTTTTAGAAAATAGAACGAAGCAAAAGTAACTGATTTTTTATACATTAATGTTTACGTACCATGTTTAATTCTTTTCATTAATATTTTATTAAAAGTTAAATGTGATCTATCATTTTATTGCATAAGTCAAGACATATAATTCAAAGTGGGTTTTCTATTCAATATAAACACATACATATAGTAATGGAAAAAAATGAAGAGCAACTTTTTTCAATTCATTATTATTTTTCGATATGAATAAACAAACAATTTCAAATATTCCTATATTTATTGCCATATTATTTATTAGTGTTACACATGAAATTATTTTACATATTACCCTTATCACAATTATGGGAAACAATAAATACCTTTGACATAGTATCAAGTAGAGCAACTAACAACAATAAAAAAACTATTGGTACGAATACTTCGCCATATCAAATATGGAAACATCTTTCTGATGAAATGCTGTTAGAGATAGTTACGAATACTAACATAAAACTGCACAGTGTAAGGCTCCAATACACTAGAGAAAACAGACCTGAATTGAAAGATCTGGGTCTCAAAGAACTGAAGTCTTTCATAAGACTTCTATATTATACCTCTATCTTCAAATCTAATCACAACGATTTAGCATCTATATTTGCAACAGATGGTTTTGGCCGTGATATGTTAAGGATCTAGCAGCTGCAATTTCAATAATTTTTAACCAATTTGTTAAAAAAAATGCTATGATGCCTATTCCATCGTTGAACAAGCATGTATTGATGAAATGCTAGTGGGATTCAGAGAACGTTGCAAATTTTAAATGTATATTGAAAGTAAACCGGAAAAATATGGTGTAAAAATTCAAATTTTCACAGATGCACATGTTAGCTA
The DNA here is from genome assembly GCF_040115645.1 of Euwallacea fornicatus. Classification (NCBI taxonomy): domain Eukaryota; kingdom Metazoa; phylum Arthropoda; class Insecta; order Coleoptera; family Curculionidae; genus Euwallacea; species Euwallacea fornicatus. Next base: position 589,134 of record NC_089565.1, on the reverse strand, counting down.
CTTTCCAAATTGATACATATACAGTGGTAGATCGCGATGGAACCACTCTCTCTCAAGATGAGAAAAAATAGTCTATCCCCACTCAGCCTGTTATATGTCATGGTCGTCCTATTCTAAATACGAAACGCAATGTTATAGTTGATAATTGGTTTTTTTCAAAAGAAATAGTTCAGGAACTGAAGAAATGAGGCCTAACTTACGTAGGGACAATGAAAAGGAACAAAAAAAAAATTCCTCAAAAATTTTTTCCAACAAATAGAAGGAAGGTTGGATCATCAGTGTACAGTTTCACCAGAGAAATGACGCTATTATCATATGCCTCTAAAAAAAATAAAATCGTTATAATGATTTCGTCACAACATCATAAACAATATACTAATCCAGAAACTGGAAAACCGAAGACCATTGTATTTTTTAACTCCACAAAGAGAAGCAGTGATTCATTGCACAAAAATGTGCAATGTATTACACTAACAGAAGAACAAGAAGGTGATCTATTACAGTATTTTATGCTCTTAAAAATATAACATCAGTGAATTAATTTGTAATATTTCAGTCAAACTCCCAAAATTAAAGTGTTTCCAGATTCCGATTTGTCAAGCAAGTAGCTTAGGAATTGGTGTCACCTCATCTAAATAGAAGACTGATCTATATAAGGCTTCCTAGTGAAATAAGAAATGGACGTTCAAAAATTTTAGGCAAGCCTATTCCTTTACCGAAATCCTTTAACACTGAGCTATCCAAGAAAAAGCGGTGCCTTATTTGCAGTTACCAAAATAACAGAAAAACAAATTTAAGATGTGTAATATGTAACAAACCTCTCTGTTTGCCATGTGTGGAAAAAATATGTGCAAATTATGCAAAAGAGTAATTTCAACATTACCCCATTTATAAGTCAATTTTTCGTTTTGTATTTACTCTATTTCCTAAGTTTTAAGACTTAGTTTCCGCATTCTCGTTTTCTCATATATGTTAAATTTTGATACAAAATATTTTCTGTTTCATAAATTAAAATGCTAAATTAAAAAATTGCAATAAAAAATATAGAATTAAAAAAGTATTATTTTTCTTATTTCATATAATTATATTCAGATAGGTTTCCATTATATTTTCAATTTTGTCGATGACATATTTTAGTATAAGAAATAATCCACTTTTTTTAATTAAAAAGAAAATTATACATATTTCTCAAAATGATATATAAAAAAATTAATATATTATATTTGTATGGGTCAGTCAGAGTCATAGTCAATCATTCATAAGGTAGAAATAGCACATCACTAGTTTTTATCCGAGTTAAATCCGATTAAAATATTATAGGAGATCTTAGACTGCAAAATTAGAGGAAGGTCATACTCCAAACATAAAGATCTTTTCTCTACCCTCAAAAAAGAATGGGCAAATATGGATACACCTATTATTGGCAAACTAATCAAATCGCTTAAAATCACTGCCACCACATAATAAAAAAGAAAAGATACTTAGCTAAGTATTAAACAATAAAATTATTACAAAAAAAGATTTGTAAAATTAACTAATAATTAAAAGTTTTTTACTATTGCTCTACTCTTTGCCAACCAAAAAGTGATTTTCTTTAATAAAATTTTTTATTATGAGATTATTGAAAATATTTTTTTAGTAATAATAATACATATCAAGGGTAAAAATATCAGAATAATTAGAACATCAAATTTATTAAGATTGAAAATATATGATGAAAATAAAAAAGTTGCTCTATTTTTTACCACTACTGTATAAGTCTACATATATACAAGTATATTAGAAATACAATGGACCTGATACAACGAGCTATCATTTATAGCGAGTAAATCGTTGAGTGTTCATATTAAGCAAGTTATACTGTATTTCCTATAAGTTAACTACAATTGAATATTGACCACCGGACATTTAAATACCTTTAAACAGAGCATTAAGGTATTTTACTTCAGTCATAAAAGTTAAAATAGTAAGAAGCCAGTATGAAATCAAACTTAAAATATGGGATATAATATGATCTATAATGAAGTTTTATTCAAGTTATTCATTTGTAATTTTTTTAGTGCTCATGCTGCAATTTGTACTAAATTGACAGTAAAACCTGATTTAGCTTATGGACAACAATCATTGATTTAAATTTACAGTGATGGGAGAGAGGTGGGGAATAATGACAACTACAATACTGTAGCCAGAACCCCAAGGAAATTAACGGGCCATCAAATGCAAGTAAGCAGAATATTATGATTGAAACTGACATGACACTGATAAAAAAAAATTGTGGTAGGCAGCAAAAATAGCTCTCTAACAAACCTTAACCTATTGATGCCAGAAGATTTTACCTAACACATTAATTCCTTGCATGAGTCCCTAAACAGGAATGTCAGATGTAAAAATCTAACTTTGAAATTTCTTAAATACTATATTTCATTTGAAGTGTTACACTTAACATCTTAAAAAAAGTGGTTAAAATTAACACATCTTTTACCCCCAATGAAAAAATATAGTTTTAAAATTAGTCCAGCCAGTTACGGACAGATGTGATAGTTTGCTAAAAATGTTACAAATTAACTGTGAATAAAACTCGACAAATAAAATTAAGTTGTAAAATAAGTATTACTACAACTAAATGAACCAGTAAGGAGGATTTTTTCATATATTTATTTTTATGAACCTGAACACTAAAGGTAAAGGCAAACATTAATCTTACATTTAGCCAATTTTAATTGGTTTTAGACTTGACAGATTTTAGCAGCAAATAATAGAATTTTACCAGTATGATAGTTGATTTGAGAAATCTTAGAGAACCAAATTTGTCACCTAATCAAATATGAACAAGCCCTTTAGCATTGAAGGGAGTCTTACAAAATAATAAAAAGTAGTTATAATAAAAACTATATTCTTAATTTCACAAGTACTTATGAAATAAAACAAACAAAGTGTGGGTGGTACTTACTTTGGCGTCTTGTGCTTCCAACAGACACAGAATATTAGTGACACCACTAAAGATGTAAAAACACACATAGATAGTAAGAGAATCCACATTGTTGTTGTAGGTATTGGAGTACAATGAATGTCATGTTACCATTAGGTCTAGTTGTTGGGCTTCGACCCAAATTTTAACAAATAAATTTGGCTATCATTCATGTAGGTTGTAAGGATTTTTTGTAGGCTTGTAAGCGCCCAAGTACTGACAAATTTAACCTAGTGCAGCAACGTAACCACACTGTAACCATTAATTACTCTTAAATAAGTTAAGTGTTTTTTACGATTAAGACTTAGAAAATTGGGTAAATACATGAATTTTTTTTTTTTTTTAAACTATGACAATAAAAAGATTGTACGTGTTTTGTTGTCAACCTAACTGTAATTTTCAATAAAACACATCGAACTGTTCACTGATGACAGTTGACACTTATGACACTTTCAATCGTCACTCTGAAATAAATCTTTCGTCAGTATCTGAACTAACCAGAACCGAAATAGTGCCGAACGATTACTTTAAAGCTATGACGTCAGAAACGTACTTGTCTTCCCGGTTCTAATTTTTGAAACCAACAACATATTTATACCACGCGGCTTTAAATTGCCCTCCTTTTCTCTGTTAACTTTTTAATAAAAAATATATTTTTTTTATTGAAAGGCAGCCTTAAATAGTACAAAAGTTATTATCTTTTAACGTTTATTTTTTAAAACGTTGTCTACGTTACCGGTAGGATAAAATGGCCGATTTTTTTAAATGGAAATGTGAACCAAATAACACCTGGAATTAAAAATCTTTCAAAACGACATTCAACAATGTAATGAGATTAAAAACCGATCGTGAGAAAAACAGCTATAAATTACGTAAAAAATTCGATACAAACTGAGTTAAGTAGTATGTAAGCAATGAAAACACTTATTTCTTAATAAGAAGAGTTTTTTTATTTTATGCTCACAAACTGTCTGTAGTTAAAAAAACAAAATTAAATTAAAAAATATTAGTTAATTAAAATAACCAAAGACTATTTATAAGCACAAAATAGAAAACAAATCCTTGTCCTGTCAATAAACAAGTTTTTTCCATGTTCACATACTAATAAACTGAGTTTGTGTTAAGAAGGAAAACAAAATTTAATGCTGATTTTTTTAAAAACTTATTAATAGATTTTTAACCGCATTAAGTGTAGTTTTGAAAGACTTAATTTAATGTGTTATTTGACCCATATTTCAGGAAAATCGTCCATTTTGTCTTACCGGTGACATAAACAATATTGAAAAAAATAAAGAAACGTTAAAAGATAGCATTTTTTGTCCTATTTAATGTTAATTTTCAATTTTTGAAAAAATTATTATTTGTTAAAAAGTTTACGGAAGTAGGTACGAAGGGGGCACGGATAGTTTAGAGTCGCACGATATACAATAGGTCAAAAAAAAATTCGTATACTTATTGGGTTGATGTACTCATGTATCTATCTTTAACAGTTTTGCGAAATTGAAAACGTACAAAAGGCTAATATACTATCATGCGTTGAAAAGTTGGGGTTGCAAAATTGGATTTTTCAACAAGACAATGATCCAAAGCATTGCGCGCATGTTAAAATGTGGATAGCGTATAATGTACCAAAACTTCTTGACCATCTGCCCCAGTCGCCTGATTTAAATCTTATTGAGCATCCCTGGGATGACTTGGAGAGAAAAATCCGGTCTCCCGAAAATCAAAGGAGGATTACAAGTCGGGAAACTTTTAAACTTGTTTTACAAGAAGAATAGCTGAAAATTTCCCCGGAAGTTACTGCTAACTTAGTCCTTTCCATGCCTAGAAGGCTTAATGACGTGATTTTAAGTAATGGAGGTCCTACGATCACTTGTGTGAGCTCTTTAAAACTGAATTTTTCTTATATTTTTTGATTATTGTAAAGATATTTTACATTTGGATCGTGTTATACGTTGCATCGCTTTTTTTTTATTACGTTGGTATATTTCCATTATATCGGAAAATTAGTAGCTATACGAATACTTTTGCGTCCTGTTAGAAATGAAATTTTGTTAATTTTCATCTTTTCTTCCAAATATATGAATTCTAATTTTATGTTTAGTAATTAAATAACAATAAAAGAGATAATTTAGACCATTTCACATGTTAGATGTCAGTTTTCAGTTGAAATTCCCAAAAGCCCCTCAAATGAGAAATTTGGATGATGTACCAACACTTTTGTGACTGACTGTATATGTATTGTATATATTATATTATTTTTCTTTGTGAATAGAAAAAAAATTCAGTTCTATTTAATGAAATTTTCTCTTAAACGGGCAAAGAAGCTGGAACCGCTACTGCCCGCTTATGGGAGCTTTCACCGTATATCCTTCAGTTATTTTTACTTCTAATAAGTATTAATTTCACTTATAAATGTTAATAATAATCGTCAAAATTTTTTATTAAGCACAAATTAATATTTTTGGGGTAAATTTTAATAATGAATCTGAACTATACTTACTTTCCAAACAATTTTGGAAAATTATTCTTTTCCACACACGAAGGCCGTTGTCGGAACTAGGAATAATAATTTTCTACTACAGAGTATAAATTGAAACACATTTTTATTAAGTATTTTAATTCAAATAAGTTTTGTCATTTTTACATATAATTTTACATTTTTATATAAAAAATAACATTATTGCCTGATCTAAATAGTTTTCCACTTATACGACTAGGAAGATAACATAGCTTAATAAATATAAGAAATAAGAAAATAAAATATACATTGTCTTTAAATTACAATAAAAAGTGAAAAATGATTACAAACTGTTTTTTTCCGTATCCCGTTGCAAGTTTTATATGGCTTACTCATCCACTATACAACTTACCTATTTTATATGTAATTTAAAACTTCCTGCTTGTCTTTTGGGTAAAGCAATATAAACTAAATTTTCTATCATCAAATATCAACAGTTAATTTCTACATTTCAGAGATAACAAACATAATTCATATACGAGTACAATAGTGTTAATAAATTTGATTCTGTAGCTATTTTCATCCAATTCTAGAAATGTATAGTCGGTATTTTTTATATTAAAGTTCCTGATTCTTGCTAAAATATCATACAATCTAGGATTTTTCCATTTTCACAATTTCATATTAGAACTCAGAAATCTTTCTTATCTACAAAAGAACTTTCGAGGCGTAGTTGCATAGACAATAGATATTTAAGAGTCTATTATGAATCCTAGAGAAAGAAGATTCTGAAGATGGTGCAATTTAGCTTAATTCTCGAAATTTGACACATTGATTGGCCTCCTTATTCTTGTGCCAATCTTGAACAACCGGTTGCTTGTTTCAAAGATAAATGTTATGAGATATGCTTCCTTTATAGTTAAAACTGAAAATCACTTTAATAATGATTTTTTAATTTACTTAAGGACTGATTCTTCAGAAGCCAAAAATAATGCAACCATAACTCATTGGAGGCCGGGATCCCCTACATTACATTGAACTGCTATTTCGTGATATTACAGCGTTAAGACGACAAGAAGTCCAAGAACTTCCTTCTTCTGTTAAAAGTGTTATTGAAAATGGCTCAAAGAATACTTGGACAGAAGCTTTGCAATCAGCTAACTTCCAACTCCAATTAACCTCATCCGTTAATGACATTGGGGTAGACAAGGAAACAAAATAAATCATTGAAAATGATCCCGAAAATTTAAACCTAGAAGTGTATTAGTACTTTGAAGGAGCCAGCTATGAGATTTATGGTCAACTTCTTTACGATCTCGCGATTTCCAGTTTAATATGAAAAAACAAGAGCAGTTAGAGAGGGCCGGAAATTTGCATAAGAAGCCTCTGAAGAGTAAGATCAGAGAGAAAGTGCTGTGGAGCAATATCACGATGGTCAACTATAGCTTTAGAAGAGATAATTTGGAGTTAAGTTTCCATCTCCTTTACTTTTACAACATCTACAGAGTTGATCGAAGTAACAAGCTTATTTCAATTTGGCGCTCTGAAGGGATGGTTCCTCTGAAGAGGGTGAGAAGAGCCATATTTGAGAGGGTAGGATGTAAAGTAATAATTACGCTTGGTTTAGTTAGTATTATAGAGTAAACAACGTTAGAGTGCGTTTTCACTATTGCGATATACGTTTCTAACGCTCGCTCAATGAACGCCACACAACGGGAATTCCATATCCATTTCAATATTGCGCCTGTTAGAGGCATTTTCGGGCGACAGTTTGTTATTTTATAGGTAAACAACTTAAGGGAAACTAAATGATCAATAGTTTTTTGAATGAAATGAAAGGACAGTGTCGATGACTTCTGATCGTTTTGTCCACATGATTCTGCAATTTTTTCTGCAAGCACTCAACGAGATGAATGTGGAAGATGTATGGCTCCAGCAGGACGGTGCCACGGCATAGAGAGCACGATTGTCAATAACTGTTATGCGTAACAGTTTCTAGGACGCCTCATCCCTTTGATGGGTGATCTGCACTGGTCAGCACGAAGCCTGATTTAGCCCCTTGGGACTATTTTTTGGGGGGCTATCAAAAATCACTTATTTAATGCGATTAATCCAGGACTCTGGCTCACCTGAAAAAAAAATTGTCGAGCTGTCACCAATATACCTGTCGATATGCTAAAAAGAGTTGGACGAAACCCCTGAATTCAATTAACATAGTGCATTGAGAATAATGAATGCTAGCTACCTGACATCATTTTAACAAAACATAAATAAACATAAAATTTTAATGTTGTACTTGATGTTGTTTAAAGAATTTTATATGTGGATATATGCATTTTTTTAAATTTAATTTCTAAATAAACGAGTTATACTACCCCACCCTGTACACAGAACAATTTAATTCATTTTAAAATTGAAACCATTTGTGAGAAACATTTAGCGTTAAAAAGTATTAGTAGAAATCGACACCTCGCAGACTTTCAGAAGTGTTACAGGAAACATCAGGAGTTTTTCTAAATAGCAGATGATGTGCGGTGGGGGTATTTTCAAAAACTTATTTTTTAAAAGCAACAAATGTTAAAATTGAACGGGGTTCACACATTCAACAATTGGTTTACAAAATTTAAAAAATTACTCTGTGGCGGTTTTTCTATCGAAGAGAACTTCCTTTTTGTATGTTATAGAAGAAGTGACACATTTGCAAAATATCCCTTTCGTGATTTTTAAATAAAGACCCTAGTTTTTCAGAAATAAACAAATCAAATTAATTAAAAGCTACATAAATGCGTTCCATTCTGACAATACTTTAAAAAAGCCAGTATACCGAAAAATTCGACAAACACACTGGTTATTGAACTTTTTAAAATTTTTAAAATTGTAAGTCAAAATTGATATCCTCCATTTGAACTTCTAAAGAAATTCGACGTTATTATTGGACATTTTTCAACAGTCGTGAACAGCCATTGTTCATAAATCTCTGCAGAATATCGTTATTGCGTAAAATGTTCAACCCTTAAAGAGATCATATCGTTGTAAACTCTTCTTCACACAGTGTTTGTATTTTCTCGATATGCCCAAAGAAGTGGAATTTCATTTTCTTAAACAGAGATTCTCACACTGCAACAGTCAAAACCCAGGAATATCTTCATCTCCTGGAGGAGAGGCTGAACAGATGGAAAATTCGAGTAAATCAAGACAAGTCGACGCATGTAACGTTCACTCTGAGAAGAGAAACTTGCCAACTGATGAACATTTTCAACAAGCCAATCCCGCATGCTGAAACTGTGAAATATCTGGGAATGCACCTAGACCAGAGAATGACGTGGAAAAAACACATCCAAGCCAAGAGGGGTCAACTCAATGGCATTGGTAGGAGTCTGGCCTGGATTATGGGTTACCGATCACAACAAAGTTCTAGTTTATAAAAACATTATTAAGCCAGTTTGGACTTATGGTATCCAGCTCTGGGGTACTGCTAGCAACTCTAACATCGAGATTCTACAGCGATTCCAAGCAAAGACTACGCATGCTAGCGGGTGCGCCCTGGTACATGAGTAACGTTACTCTGCATAACGACCTCAAAATAGTAACCTTAAGAGGGAAAATCCAGATATGTGCCAGAGGGTACATGATCCGATTAAACAATCACTCCAACCACCTCGCGGTGAATCTCCTGGATCCCTCTAGATATACCAGTCGATTGAACAGACATAATCCACTGGGGCTTGGCGACAGATTCGACCTCTATTAAGGAAGGGACTGAGATGTCAGTCACCCTTTAACCCCTCCTTTTCTTTTCATTTTTACTTTCTAGTTTCACTTTTCCTTTTCTGTAAGAATAGTTGCTTATTGCCCATGTAATCTAAATTGGGACAGATTGTAACTTATAAAAAATAAAATAAAATTTTAAAAAATTTCTTAATTTCGTTTTCTAAAGACTGGATGATGAGTGTTTCTATCATATATTTTTTAAGTGCTTCAAATACAAATATTCCGTAAAGTTTTCTTCAAGGAAGCCTTGCCCAAGTTTCATTCTTTTTTACTTTCTCTTTAATTTTAACATAATTTATTTTAATTTAAATTATACCGCTAATTATGTACAAACTGTCATCCTCCAATTGTCTTCAGTAAATTGTGATTCAAACAAATGTTACACATGACATGAATCAATATTTTTAGAAACAAAGGACTTATTAAATATGAAAATGATAAATATACTAAATTGTAGGGACGCAAAAAAGTTATTTTAAATTAAATATAGTTTGACTACAGTTATCGATCCGGTCTGGTTAATTTCTGGGCCAAACTACAAATTGTAAAATTGAAAGGTCTGTGGAATAACTTTAAATATTCATATAAAAAGCCATTGATTAGATTTTTTACCTGTCCTATTTTAATATACCGTGTGACCCATTTGTTTTGGGGTCGGTCTGTAAATAGTTTATTGATTGTGCAATTTAGTCCGGATTTTTTTTTCAATTATGGAGCTTGTAAACTGTACATTTTCAGCAAAAATCAGCCTGGTTGATACGAAATTAAAGGCCTATTATGACAGTTTCTAGGAGCAAAATTTTAATAAATCATATTAGTGTTTTTTTAAATAAAAAATCTGTGCACGCCACTGGATCGACCACCTCTCAAAACGGGCCTGTATAAAATTTTAATGAAACATTTTGAGTAATAACGATTTTGTAATAGAATTAAAAATGCGCCCTCAGTACTTATTTGTTTTCAAAAATTCATAGTCGGCTATGGAGAACAAGTGAAGTGTTTAACTGTTAAACAAATGAAGTCTACATTGATGTTAGAACTTGCTTGAACTTAATAGAAATTAAATTATTAATCATTATAATTATGGAAAATTTAAGTGTAAGAGAAGAAACAGAAATTGTTCGTCTTGTTGGCGGCAACGTGCGCTCGGCAGCAGAAACTGCGGCAGAATGCAGAAATCAACAGAATCAGACATCCAGGTAGACCAGTAAGTCGAAGTAACAAGGCAAAATGGACGTCATGGACTTTTTCTTCAAATAACTACCAAATTTTGCAATATTTTAACGACAATCCCCAAAATAGTATTGGAATGACCACTTTGGACCTTAGTATACCTAGAGAAAGTATAAGATGTCTGAGACAAAGCAAAATAAAAACGTTTAAGCCAAAACTTTTCCATACGTTAGAACTAGAACATAAAGAAATAAGATTAGAATTTTACTATTAGCTTCAAGGAGAATATCTAAACAATGGTAACTTTTTAAACGAGATTTTGTTCACCGACGAAACCACCTTTACCACAAATGGGGTGGTTTCGAGTCAAAATTGTCGTAACTGGTCAGCTCAAAATCCAGAATTCATCATAAATGACAGAATACAATATTCTCAAAAAAATTACGTTTGGTGTGGAATACCATACGACATAACGATTGGTCCCTTTTGCTTGGACGATAATTTGAATGCCGTTAGGTTTTTTTAATTTATCTGAAAATGAGTTTAGGAACGCATTAGATGATTTACTATTAAGATATCGTCTTAATTTAAAGTTACATTTAGATAGTAGTCCTCTTCATAATGCTCGTTTGATAAGAAATTGGCTAAATGAAAATTTTGAAAACTATTGGATAGGGCGAAACAATCCTTTCCGTAAGTGGCCACCGAGATTCCCGGACTTAACTCCGTTAGATTTTTTTCTTTGGGGTTTATTTAAAGAAAAAATGTACAATTCAAGATCCAAAAATTTAAAAGAATTACAAAATTAAATAATCCGTACCTGTGTGAAAATTACTCCACAGAAAATACGAAATGTAATTTTAAACATACACAAAAAGAACGAGAAGTTTGGAGAAAATGCTCGCTTGGTAGAAGTTAAAAAAATTTCATTGTTTTTTGAGATGTAAATTTCATTTTTTTTTGTTTTTTTTGTTCTGTATACGCCGAAGATCATAACTAAGTTGTTATGAACTATAAATTTTCGAAAATAAGTATCTATTGTGAATTTTAATTCTTCTAAAAAATCGTTATTACTTAAAATGTTTTGATAAAATTTTGTGCAAGCCCATTTTGAGGGGTGGTTAATCCAGGGGCGTGTACAGATTTTTCCCAAAAAAATAGCTAATATGATTTATTAAAATTTTGCTCCTAGAAACTGTTATAGTAGGCCTTCAATTTTATGTCCACCAGGTCATTTTTGCTGAAAATGTGCAGTTTACCAAGCTCTATAATTTAAAAAAAATCGGGCTAAATCGCACAATTAATAAACTTTTTACAGGCTGATCCCAAAACCAATGGGTCATACTGTATATATTTATGTAGACTTAACCTTTCTACTACGTTTTCTGAAAAATTAGGGAAAAGGCAAACTTGGACAAAAAACCGCTGGTACAGAACTTCATCGAATTTCATTATTATTAAAAAGGTAATAGTTATTACAAAATTTTATCGGTTCCATTGGTTTGTTCCTTTTGGTTTGTTAAAATGGTACAGCGCAAGGGTGGATGCATACAAATTGATTCCTAAATATTTGAAACTAGCATTTTTTTTATCTTTGTCACTAAGATGTAAAGCGTAAAAATTCAACTTTTTCAAAAATTTTGTGATGGTTTTTTCGGTTATTTAAAATTACAAATATATATTTTTAAAATAAATGTATGTATATCCCTCATAAAATTGGCTAACCTGTTTGAAATCAAAATCGCTTGCCTTACTCTGGGTTGGGTAACACTGTTTTGTCACACTGAAGCCGAATTATTTTTGGTTGAATTTTTTTTTTCTGTTTATCCATGAATATTTTGCAACACAAACATTACTGAGTCAACTCAGTGAGTCAATTTTATTTTTTGGTATTTTCTCAATTCGTCGCTGTACTGAAATTGCTATAAATCTGAGCAATAGTACTAAAAACGATATAGTGCTTTTGCACTGACAAGAGCTCAACATTGCTGAAATTAGCCGTGAAGTGAATATTATGATATTATAAAGTGGCTCTATTACTATCTTAAATTTGGGGGTGTTTTTTTTTTGGTTATGTTCGGTTACTTCTGGGCAGAATTTCATTTTGAGTTGAGCGAAATGATTGTGAGACGGTGACTGTGCGATATAAGGGTTGCTGTTAAGAAACCCAAAATTTGAAGGTTTATAAATTTTTTTAGCGCCGATCCAGTTTGAATCTCGTTCCAGAGGGAAACTATTCATTACTGAATTATTCGTCATGGGGCCGAGGGTTTCGCAGACCCGCAATTCAGGCCTGATAGATCTTTCACATTATTGAAGGACCAGCGACAACAACTAGTTGCCGATTTGCAAGAATGTGGTTTACTACGAACATCCTAGTATACTGTATGTTGGGACGTAAATATGGACACCATCCGAAGGACTCTTTATAAAGAGGGTCTTCATAATCGGCGACCAGCAACGAAACTTGCTCAAACAGAGTAATATAAACACACCCGTTTAGCATTTGCCCAAGAGTATTTAAAGTTCAATTGGGTAAATACTACTTTTACCGCCAAAAAAAGTTTTTTGTCCAGCGAAAATGACAAACTACATCATAATATTCGGTACGATGAATGCTATATTTTATCGAACAGAAAGTGCGATCAAACATGGGTTAACCTCTATGGACGAATATCTGCTGCAGGTCATGGAAAACTGGCAATTTTTGAAACAAGGGCAACACTATCAAGCATTTTCGGATGCTGAACAAAGTTATGTTTCCTTTTGTTCGTACTTTGTATGTGGTAGCAAAAATACCTGTCGTCAATGATGTTGATGATAGCTGTATGATACATCGCGCAAACATCATGAGAGACTGGTGTCACGAGCATCCAAACATAAATAATCTTCCCTGGCCTGCATATTTACCAGACCTAAACCCCATTGAAAATGTATGAGGTCTGATGGTTCAAAGGTGACATAATAATAATCAATGCCCTATCGAAAATTTGGTAGCACATTAAAACCAAATCTGGAATTCGGTTAAAGGTTCATCGTTTGTGACAAAACCTTGTAGGTTCAATGGGCCGAAGGCCACAAGACGTCATTGACGCTAATGGAGGGGTAACCCACTATTATAATTGTTTTTGGTATTGTTTATGTTTGTCATTTATTTATATAAATTCAAAGTTTATTTTACCTCGATCGTGTTGTATTTCCGAAAAAAACGTATTTTGAAATGTTTGTTTTTGACGTAAGCATTACGAAAAACCCGTTTATCTCATCTTTTGTTTAAAGAAAAACTTTTGCTACATAGAAATCACTTGATTGTTAGGTGGCAGGTTGGAAAGAGTCAAAGTGAGAACGTGAGAATTGTGAGAGTTTTACGAGAAATTGGAGTTGTAAGATGTCAATTGAGATGTAACAAAACTATGTGCTGATGTTATGTTAGACTACACTGTTAGGTGTGAAAGAGATGTTTAAGATGAAGTATTTTTCTATTGTCGTTGTAAAACTCGTAACAGTATTTTAATACTCACTTTTTTCAACAAATACGTCTTTCTGCCCGAAAAGTGATATAATTATTGTATTTCTGGAGCTGTGTGACTCCGATTTTGAGTAGTTCAGCACCTTACTTATGTATATCCGAAAAAAATTCTATTTGTCAACAATATAAAATATTTCGGAAGATTGCATCCTGAAAACTGTTGAAAATTTCAAAACTATTTCTTTTAGGTGGTGTTGGCCATGTTGTTCAAATAGATGAAAATGTGATTACCAAGAAAAAATATTAAGTCTACCGGAAAGTTCTGTCCGATAATTTCGTTTCAAGTTCAAACATGTATGCGCATACTTTTTTGAGCCATATTTGGCTGTGTTTCTTTATAACTGCATATACATACATGTTTCCTTTAAAATGAACTACAGAAAAGATATCTCAGGTCATTATTAAGTTAGATGTGATCGTGGAAACATGAGTACTAATAAAGTTCATTTGAGGCATTGTATGTTGTATGAATTCCAACAGGGTAAAAATGCTACTGGAGCATGTCGAAATTTAGTGAAAGATTTTGAGAGAGATGCTGTTTCAGAAAGAATATGTAGGAGATGGTTCAAAAGCAGGTCATTTCGATCTTAGTGATAAGGCACGCTCTGGATGGCCATCTCCAATTGATGACGATATTGCAAAGACCATGATACGCCAAGATCCTTTTCTAACAACATCGAAGATCGCAGAGAAACTTAACTCAGCTCAACAAACCATTTCGGACCATATTCGAAAGCTAGAATTGATCTATAAATATTCCAGATAAGTGCCTCATGAGTTAAGTGAGAAAAATTTGCAGGATCGCATCGTCATATGTACATCTGTGCTTGCTCGGAACAAAAGTGCACCGTATCATAACTGGTGATGAAAAGTGGATTATATATGAAAACATTGTATGGAAAAGAGCGTACTGCAATCCCAGACAACTTACCCCCTCTACTCTTAAACCTGGATTGAGCCTTAAAAAGACAATGCTGTAGATATGGTGAGACATCCAAGAACCAATCCATTAAGAGCTTTTGAAACCCAACGAAAAGCTCAATTCGGAGAAATACTGCTGGCAAATGGATGACTTAAAGAAAGTACTCCGAGAAAAGATGGATGATGGAGATGTTCAACAGAAAGCAAATCATTTTGTACTACGACAATGCCAGACCACATGCTGCTTTCGCAAGAAAATCGCAAAGCTAGGCTAGGAAATTCTCTCGCATCCACCATACTCCCCAGACCTTACACCCTTTGATTTTCACTTGTTCCTCTCTTTGCAAAATTTTTTGGTGGGAAGAAAGTTCAAAAATGAACAAGATGTCAAAACAGCACTTCTTGAGTTTTCGTCTCCGAAGACGAGGCGTTCTTCAAAAATAGAATTTACAAATTGTCATCTCACTGGCAATAAGTCATAAACAATAATGAAAATTATATCGTACAGTAAATATTGTTGAATGGATTAAAAGTTACACAATTTTCTTCTTCTTCATAAACGACCAGAACTTTCCAGCAGATCTAATATAATGTTGACCATTAACGAATACGAATGAGAACAGTGCACAGACCGGGACAAAGCTGAGGCATTTGTCAGAAATTTTCAGAGAGCGTTCACAACTTCTACTAATCCCAACTTTGACGATTAAAACTTGTGTTTGATAAACGACTAGTATGAAAATTATTTTAATAATGCAAAATACCTTACACTTCAAATTATTACCGACACGAAATTCAACGAAGCACTTGCTCATATGAAAGTCAGAGCACCGGGAAAAGACAACATAAAAAGCAGTGTATTAAAGAACCTAATTCCACAAACTCACGAACTCATACTAAAAGCACTAAACAATTGTATTGCCACTAAAACCATATCAGAGACATGGAAAACGGGCATAATGATACCCTTTCCAAAAAACGGATTGGACAATATACAAACACAAAACTACCGACCCATTACATTACTCCCAGTGTTGAGCAAAATTTTTGAACTTATTTTAGATTCAAAAACTGCTTAGACATCATGTACCAACGTACCAATTGGAACTTAAATCAAAAGACTCGATCATACCCCCATCCTTCATCTTAACTAACAACATACAAACAACCCACTTTAACGGCAAAAAATCACCATTTTTGTTCATGGACATCGACAAGGAGTTGGACAGTGTCTGGCACAAAGGACTACTAGTATGTGAGCATTTTTTGTCTATGTTCTGAATGTATTAGGTGTATAAATTAATCCTCGGTCCTTAGATAAAATTGGTTAAAACACCTCTCTGAATTTACAATTTTTTCTAACTATATAGTCCGTTTTGAAGCGCCATCTGTGAGCTATCAAACCACTTAATTTGATTAATCTAACCACGAAGAACGTTACAAATGTCGTCTGACAAGCAGCGCTTAAGGCACTGTCTTCTTGTCACTTTTCAACTTTAAAAAATGCTGCAGAAGCGCAAGACACGATTTGTTCAACTTTGGGAGAGAATGCTTTATCTTATAGTACGTGTAAAAAATGGTTTAAAAAGTTTCGGAATGGAAATTTTGATCTTGATGATGAAATATGCCCCGGTCAACCAAAAAAGGTTAATGATGAAGAGTTGGAGAACTTACTCAATGAAAATCCCTGCCAAACACAAAGAGAGCTTGCTGATGCACTCGGAATGACTCAACCAGCTATTTCGATACGTTTGAAAAAATTAGGAAGGATACAAAAGGAAGGTCGCTGGATACCTCATAATCTTAGCCCAGAAAACGAAAATCGGCGCTGCGAAATTGCAATGTGTCTACTGACGCGATTCAGAAAAAAAAATTTTAAGTAAAATTGTTACTGGAGATGAAAAATGGATATTATATAACAATCCTAAGAGAAAAACATCGTGGAATTATCCGGGAGAACCGTCAGCAAGTACTGCAGAACCAAACATCCACGGAAAAAATTGTTATTGAGTATTTGGTGGGATTCCAAAGGTGTAATTTATTATGAGACACTTAAACCAAGAGAAACTATTACTGCTAACCGTTATCAAGACCAATTAATATAATTGAGGGACGCTATTGAGGAAAAAAGACCTTTTAATGGTAGTGGAACAAGGCGAGTCATTTTGTTGCACGACAACGCGCGACCACATACGGCAAAAGACACCATTGACATTATCTCCGCGTTGGGCTGGGAAGTTCTCCCTCATGCTGCGTATTCACCAGATTTTGCACCTTCTGATTAATACCTTTTTCGAGCATTACAACATCACCTGGTTGATACACACTTTCAATGTCTCGAAGAAGTCCTCCAAACAATGGAAGATTTTATCCAATCAAAATCACCATCTTTCTTCCGAGATGGGATTCGAAAATTACCTGATAAATGACAGAAATGCATTGAAAGTAAGGGCAATTATTTTGATGATGCAGTGTAACACTTACAGTCAAACACTTCCTATCCGAATACCCTTATTACTCCATGGAGAGGTCACGACAGAACCTAAGCGACAACATCAGAGTAAATCTTACTAGCTATCAAATACTGACAAATGTTATTGCATTTCTGAAACAAACCAATTTATACAACAGTCCATAACCCGAACACTTCACATGTACTCTTTGTCTCGCGTCCCTGTGCCAATGGCCTGTAGTTGCCGACGCACGTTAATTTTTAATAATAATAATAATAATAATATTTTGATGATTAAATTGTAATTCCTTTTTTTAGAAATAAAAATCTAAATTGTTAAAAAAAGGCCGTGAATTAATTTATACACCTGATATCACGGGGTTCCGGGCTTTGAATTCCTCCCAAGATACAGTGGTGAACATAAGTATGGAAACATTTCCTTAATCCAAAATATTTACTAACATACTGCATATGAACAATAAAATAAAGTTGTAGTATATTCTCAAACGCCTTAAGAATTTTGTTTATAAATATTGGGACCCTTATCTACTTGCGCCTCAACTGAATTTTTCGAATAAGTCGTTTGGTCCTTTTCATAAGTATGAAAACATTTTATCATTCGGCTTCAGAGTGTAACATTGAAGTTAGTAAGCAGTTATTTCGCATCTTTCAACAAAAGTGAAAGTAACGTTTATTAATTAAAATGCCCCTGTGCAAATATTTCAGTTTTGATTTGAAGAAAAAAATTATATTGCTATACCAAAGAGGAATAAAACAAATTGACATAGCAAAGTCACTTAACATGCACCGAGGAACAGCTAGCAAAATTGTCAATAAATTTTTAAGAAAAGGTACTGTAGATCCGGCTTTGAAAATAGAGAGACCACGAAAAACAAATAGGAGACTGGATAAAATCATCATTAGAAAGACAAGAAGTGATCCCATGAAAACTGCTATTGATGTAAACAAGGAACTAGAAGAAGAACATCAGGATGTAGTGGTGTCAGACATGACTATTAGACGTCGTCTTTTGTCAGAAAACCTTCATGGCAGGCGTGCCGTTAAAAAACCTCTTCTTACAAAACGGCACAGAGAAGCCAGATTAAAATTTGCTAGAGAACATAAGGACTGGACAACAAATCAATGGTCTACGATTGTCTTTAGTGACGAAAGCAAATTTAACCTGTTTGGCATGGATTCTACTGGCTACGTAAGAAGACCTGTTGGTCAAAGATATGACCCCAAGTACCTAGTACCCACTGTTAAGTATAGAGGTGACAACGTGATGGTATGGAGCTATTTTCGACGGTCTGGCACGGGTCCTTTGACAAAGATTGATGGCAGAATGCATGCTCAATTGTATGTTCAAATATTGGAAACTAATTTGATACCATATGAATATGATTAACTGCCATTGATGTGGATTTTCCAACAAGGCAACGATCCAAAGCACACATCTCGTTTGGTGAAGAATTGGTTTTCCGAACAAAAAATCCTGTCTGAATTCAATTCAGACGTTTGGGAAAATTCCTAATTTGTGTAACAAGGGTACAGAAAGACAAATCATAAGGTCGGGTAAAGCGCTTAACGTGACTCAAGTACTCGGTCTGTTTGATTTATTGCCCACAATAAAGGAATCTTCCAAAATACTCCGCTCCAACGGGCGATAGGTGATAGCCAACATCTGGTGGTTGCAAGCAAGTGAAACAAAACATACCAGATGTCAACAAGGAATAAATCTTAAGTTATCCTTGAGTAACACCCGAACTAAGGGTGGAGCGGGGGAAAAAGAGGTTGACGGGAAGAAGAGACGCTGAACGAAAAATATACCGGAAGGTGACCGCACTTGAAAAAGGAAGAACTTCAGTTGTAACCCCAGAGAAGTGAGGCACAATCAACCGTGTGTTAATTTAAGAACTTAGTACATAAATAAAGATAAAGTAATTAAATCTTTCAATTGAGTACAATTCAGTTTTCTCTCGGCCTGACAAAAACCGAGAGTGGTCCTTCGGAATACAACAAAAATACCCCAGAACCAGCCGCGGAATCAGGACCCACTGATTCGCACCATTGTCCAGGGGATTTTCAAGATCTCTCCAGTACAAATCCGCATGATGAGTTGGCCTTCACAATCACCTGATTTGAACCCAATAGAGAACCTTTGGAACTATTTGGATAAACAAATTAGGAAAAGAAGTATTAAGAACAGGGCTGATTTGTGGAATGCATTGGATGAAGAATGGGCACTAATCCCACCTGACTTTTGCGTAAGGCTCGTCGACTCAATGGGCAGAAGATGTCAAGCAGTGATTGACGCAAGAGGCTATCCTACAAAATATTAAATATAACGTTAAGAACTTATTATTTTTTTCAAGCTTTAATATTTTTTATGTTATTACGAAAATGTTTCCATACTTTTGTTCGAACCACATTTGGTGAATTAAAAAAAAACAACTTACCAATAAATTGCATAAACGCGTTTTAGTGTTAATAATGTGTGTTATGACATGCGCTATTGGCATAATGACCATAAGATAAAAAAATGTTTACATTATGAGATATGAAATAGAAATTATAAATGTTTTCATACTTATGCTCACCACTGTAAGGGTGAGAAAATGGTAAAAAGGCTGTCATGAATCCCCTCGCATTTTTTGTTTATGTTAAGATCATTAATTGGCATTATCTGAAAGTGGTACAGGCTTTTGGTACCAACCTCTTTCCCAGATTAACGTAGGAAGAGAGGGTTGTTTATAAATTCCTTTAGCGTAGGTAAGAAAGATATTTAGGGGTTTGGTATCCGTGGGAAAAAAGATGGACAGCCTCTCCATCCTATCGGTTCTCTCACGAAGAGGGGATGTGTTCTGTGCATGGATACCGGGTTGTATCGGGATTTCGTTTTTGGATCACGGAGAATAAAGAAGTGCTCTGAGAACTGTGTCGTTTCTCTTCACCCTTGAACCGCGAACATCACAAGTACTATACAAACTATAGAAACTTGAAACACCAACATATTTACTTTACATAATCAAAAATCTACTGGAAAATAGACTGTTAGAAGTACACATAAACAACACCCTATCATCTCCTTTTTCACCCGAACAAGGTCTCCAACAAGGCTCGCATCCGTCATCATTTTTCTACCATATATACTGTCATGATCCATACAACCACAACCGAGAGGACAGAAATCGCATGGATAAAACAGCCTACATACCATATATGTATATTAAACTAAAATTTATGGCAAACAGGTAGAAAGACCGATTGGTTGATACCCTATTTTTTATAAAATAAAGATTAATTTAAAATAAAAAGAAGAAATATGGCACAAATTAGGGTTTTGGGAATGTTAGATACAACTGCCAAAAGAGGGGTTGTAGTTTATATAAAAAATTGTTCTTCACAAATTAAAATTACAGAAATCAGTAAGTATATGCTTCCAGGAATGGAAATATGGAGGGATGAATGGAGAACATAAGACCACTCGTCCTAGTTAGGTGGTGTGTCGTCGTACATACACAAAAGTGTGAATCATTCAAATACTAATTTTGTGGAATTGGTCACTGATGTTGATACTAATTATGTGGAAGAATATCAATCGCGTCTCAAATGATTTTGTCGAAAAAACCAGGTTTTGCAGTCATCACTTAATGGTCAATACAGTGAACATTTCACGTGGTTCGAGATTCATAAAAGTGACGGTGCTCAACAAAAAACGAAAAAATATTGTTTTTAAAAAATGAAAATGTTGCAATATATGAATATAAATTATTTTACGTTTATTTTGCATTCTGTTAGGTTAGGTTAGTCTAAAAGAATGAAAAAAATACAAAAAATACACGTTTTATTTACCCCATCTAGCAGCCCTTTTTACTCCCCAAACCTGTAAAACTGTTAAATATTGAAGAGACTTACACTATCGCCCATATAAAATATTTCTTCAGTATCAATAAAATGTATTTAACGTTTGGTCAAACATCGTAAAGCAAGAAATATGTTTTCGGTATATTTTGTTTATGTCCTTTTTTCAGATTCTTTAATTTTTTGCATGGTATCGATCCTGCAGTTAACAATATTTAGTGTAAATTTTCAAAATGCCACGTGGTGTACATTTATCACTTGAGATAAAACAAAATATTGGAGAAAAATTGGAAAACGGTGAAAAGCTGTGTAAAATTGCAAGAGATTTCATTTTAAATAAATCAGTATAGTCGAGGGTTATTTTTACCTATAAAAATAGAGAAACCTTAGATGAACTTCCGAAGTGCGGCAGAAAACGAAAAACTGATAAAGTGATGGAGAGAAAAATTAAAATGGTATCCATTAGGGATCCGATTAAGAGTGCAAGTAGCATACAACAAGAGTTAGGCGTTCCTGTATCAGTGAGTATCATAGAACGAAGATTAAGGGACGCTGATTTATATGGTAGAGAAGCAACAAAAATCCTTTTATATAAAAAAAATAGAGTGACGAGATTGAGGTTTGCGAGAGAGCACATTAACTGATCATATGAAAAATGAAAAACTGTCCTTTTCTCTGATGAAAGTCCATTGAAACTGTTCAAATCGGGTGGAATTGGTTGGGTAAGGAGGCCAATCAATGAAAGATTTAACCCGAAGTATACAAAACCGACGGTCGAACATGGCGGTGGCAGTGTTATGGTTTGGGGGTGTTTTGGAGGGTTTAACATCGGTTCATTAGTAAAAATTGACGGCATTATGAATCGACATGTTTACCAAGATATCTTGCAACATCACATGCTTCCCTGGAAAGAAGGAAATATGAGTTTGCGGTGGACGTTTCAAAACGACAACGACCCCAAACACACTGCTAAATTGATTAAAGAGTGGTTAAGTGCACATAACGTTAAGATTATGGTTTGGCCGGTCCAAAGTCCTGACATCAATCCGATAGAGAACCTTTGGAATGAAATTGACAGAAGGATTCATAAGAAAAAAAATCTAGAATTTTTGGAAGAAATTCAAAGTACTTGGAATTCAATATCTCAAGATTATATCGACAAACTATTAAAGTCCATTAAGAACAGATGTTTGGAAATAATAAAAAAATAAATGATACGCTACTGGATACTAATTAAAATGTTTAATTATAAGTTAAATTATAAGAAATGTTTTAGCTGCTCTACTTTTGGCCCTTATATTTTGGAATATTTTTTTAATTTGTACTTAAAAAAATCTCGCCTTTAATGCATGTCGGCGCTACCATAAATTTAGCGCATACCCCTAAGTAGACAGACTCTATGTATTGGTACGACCCTATTTAATCGATCGGGGTTCTGGTTTTTCTCGCTATTCTGTCGAAACTAAAACATTCATTTTCTTTATGATATGACTTCCAGGAACCCCAGGAATAAGGGACACACTTGTTTTTAACACGCAAGGGGGGCAAAACGGGGCCAGGGGACGAAATGAATATTGGGTGAGGTAGGGCAGTAATTATCGAGAGTTGGCTTGGAGAGGTCTGGTCCCGGATTGTCATGTCTCTCATCCTTCGATTCGATTATCATACGGTTAACCTTTTGTGAAAGAGATTATTGCCATAAGACATTTATCAGAATATAGGGTAGCCGATAGTTATTCGTTTACATATAAATTAGTGTAATCTCAGTGACATTTGTTATTAATAAATTGGCGGTATCGAGTGACTATTCCTAGTGTTCAACTTGAAACTCATGGCTTCTGGAAGCAATTCTGCTTCTCCTATTCTGACATATACAACCAGGTTGAAAAGATTCAACCCTCTAGATTTGCCACATAGATTCAACCAAGTAAGGGACTGAAATGTTGGTCCTTTTGCTACACCACTTAGTACTATAATTTGTAATTGCCAGCATAGATATTGAATGTCCAATTTAATTTTACCTTTATTGTGACAGATTGTATCTCTACAAGTAATTAAAAAAAAAAAAAAGAGTGGCTGGTTCGTGTTTGGCCTTTGATAATTGATGATTATACAGAAGAAAACATATTTAACGCTGACGAAACAGGGATTTTTTTATAAAATGTTGCCTAATAAAACACATAAGTTAAAAGGTGAAAGATCTAATGGAGGAAAAATGTCTAAAGAACGCATCACAGCTATGATTTGTGCTAATGCTTCTGGAACCGAGAAACGAAAATTACTCATTATAGATAAGTGAAAAATGTTAACATTTTTATTTTGAGTTGTACTAAGAATTTGATTTTCGGTATTTCAGGAAAATTTCAAAATCCTAAGTGATTTAAAAACATTAATAGTCTTCCTATTGACTATTATTGGAACGACAAGGCATGGATGACGTCGTCAATTTTTACAGATTATTTTAAAAAATGGCACCAAGAACTTCTTAAAGAGATAAGAAAAATATTATTGTTAGTTGATAACTGTCCAGCCCATCCGGACGTTCAACTTCATAACTTAAAGCTTATTTTTGTACCACCCAATGTGACGTCAGTTTTACAGCCCATGGACCAGGATGTAATTTCGAATTTATAACAAATTTACAGAAAACAAATGGTGATGAAACTTTTGGAGACTCAGGGTAATACTAACATCAAAAGTGTTACTATTTTAGATGCTATAAATTTATTAAACCTAAACGTGATATGAAGCTTCTACGCAAACTATCAGTAATTGTTTTCGCCATTCCGGCTTATCAAAAACAATATCTTCTAATATGGAATTTGATCCAGAGGATGATATTCCATTGACTCAATTCATAAGAGAAAACAGATTTATGAACTTAGTGAATTTTGATGATTTTGTAAACGTTGATAACAATGTTGTTGTAAGAGAATAATTAGCTGATACAGACTTAGTAAATCAAGAACTTTAAGAAGAAACAACAGAAGATATTGAAGATGATGATACTGAAGGAGAAACTGTTGTTACTACAATAGAGGCTCTTAATTGTGTACACACTTTACAACAATATCTCCTTCAGCAAGAGGACAGCAATGAGTTTTTTTCTAAATTATATAAAATTGAAGTGAATTTGCAGAAAATTTACATTAAAAAAGTCTCTATTCAAAGGAAAACAACTGATTTCCTTGAGAAATAATTATGAATAATGTAAATTTCTATATATTAAATGTTTTTATAGAATTATCTTAATAAACATTTGTTAATATTTTTGTTCAATTAGGCATTAAAACGCATTTTTTTAATGTTGTGTATGTAATTTGTTTGATTCTTACAAGATTGACACTCGGATATAATGAACTAAATCTCTCGGTTCCCTCAAGTTCATTATAAACGGACTGTACTGTACTTAAAAACCCGCAATAGATAAATATCAAATCTTAAATACATTTCTATTCCCATATTTACCTTTGCATTCCCCGTCCCCGTGAATCTTATATTTCGTCCGGTTGATCTTTATGGTGGAAGACCATCTTCTTACAGCCTTCGAAAAACTACAACTGTTTTTGAAGTCCATTTGTCCACTCTAGCTGTACTGAGAGAGGTGGAGCTGAACAGTAGCACTTCCTTAAGACGAAATTGTGCCCCAAACTCGAACACATCACGGCTTTTTTTCGTCATCAAATGAGAGGATCTTTCATCTACAGTTCGATGCGTTTTTTGTAGGGCCATTATCAATCTATAAAAATATTTACTGAATTATTGCATAATTAGGGCTTTACGGCATATCTTAAAGGCGGCTCCGAACAGATTGCGCCACGCTGTTAAAATCTGCTTTGCGCAACGCGGCGCGTTGGATTTGAATGGTAATCCGCGCCAAAGCGCGCCAAATTACATGATTCTCTAACACGAGCGAACCAGCAAGTGTCGGTCTACATCAAAGAAAAATGTTGTTTGTACGGTTTTGAGTTGAGTAAATGTTGATTTTAACCTTCGCAACACACACTTATATTTTGTTACAGCAAAGCACACACTGGGGTGTATTACACCCCACTGCGGTATTTTAACCTGTATAGCATAAAAAGAAAATTATCCAATAATACAGGGTGGCGCACCGAAAACGAAACAGAGGCATTTTCGCGTATTTAGAAATTTAAATTTAAAAAACGCTCGGACACGTCAACTTTATATCCGAGGGGGACACATTATAAACGTATACTGGCTCCTTTCACATCAACTCCCTAGCCGGGGTGAATTAAACTCCTAAAATCTTAAATGGAAAGTAGAGTCGAGTAGTACCTCGTTTGAAAGGTCTTTTGATTCTTGTTAAAATAATACCCAATTTGGTCAACTTTGATTAAGCAATTTTCAAGAAATGCGAAAAAATTAGTTCAAAAGATGTATCATCTGATATAAATTAATGATGTGATAAAATTGCGAAGGACTGTGGTAAAAGTAACATTAAATTTATTTGAAAATTACTCTCAAAAAACAATATTTTGTAAATTAAAAAAAAAAAAAATAATGTGCATTCTCAAACTTCAGTATTGTTTAGTGTGCATACAGTGGCGAGCAAAATAATAGCAGTACTCCTTAATAATGAAAAATTTCCTTAATATTTCTATCCATATTCCTTTTTTTCTGACTTCTATTGTAAAATTGTATATTGTTTATCAAAGTGCTAGAGGGTACTATAAGGTACTGGTCAAAACTCATTCTGCTATGAAATATCAATTGATGCTGACCAGTACGAAATTTGATGCGAGCAAAATAACAGCAGCTTTTTTTTACATTTTAAGTTATAAACGTTATTGCTTCTTGACATTGAATTAACTTCATTTAAAAGTAAGTTTAGAGCTTTTATTTTATATTATTTTTTTTTATCTTACATATGCATTTTTTTTTTTATAAAAGTGGGCCGAGGAAAATATTGCACAGAAGAAAGGCGACATTTGATTCAGACCCTCATAAAGAGCGGCAAGTCATACAAAGAGGTGCAGGAGCTTAAGGGTTGTTCTGCTAAATTAGTAAGAAATGCAATCACCTATAAAAATAAATCCGAAACACGCGGTCGCAAGAGGATTGTTTCCCCATCTCTTGTGAAACGCGTAGTAAGGTACTCCAAGACTCATCCAACTGCAACGGCTACTGAAATTCTACGTGAAATGGATTCGTTATGTAGTGTTCACACAGTAAGAAGACTGTCAAGGGAACACAATTTAAAGGCTCACAGTCCAAGGAAAGTACCACTTCTTAAGAAAATACATATAACAAAAAGGCTTGTATTTGCCAGAGAGCATGTGGAATGGCCACTTACGAAATGGTGGAATGTACTGTGGACTGACGAAAGTAAAATCGTTCTCTATGGTAATAAAGGATCTCGACAATACGTCAGGCGTCCACCTAATACAGAATACGACCCTAGATTCACTGTAAAAACCTTAAAACATGGTAGATGTAGTATCATGGTTTGGGGATGCTTCTCTTATTATGGTGTTGGTCCGATACATTGGATTAAAACTAAAATGAATCAGCATTCATATGTGGAAATACTACAAAATATCATGCTCCAATATGACGAATTCGAAATACCTCTGAAATGGGTCTTCCAACAGGACAATGACCCGAAACATACTAGCAGGGCAGCTAAGCAGTGGTTTCGGGACAACAGAATTGAGGTTATGGAATGGCCAGCTCAGTCTCCAGACCTCAATCCTATTGAAAATCTATGGACTGACCTAAAAAAGCAGTCAGGAAAGCAAAGCCAAAAAATCAGAAGGAGCTGTGGGCGGTAGTCCAGGAGTCTTGGAAATCCATACCATTCGAAATTAGCAACAAAGCCAATGCCACAAAATATTAATTAATTTTTAAAGAAATTTGAAAAGTTGTGTTGAGTTCTCTGTTAGATAAGATAAAAAGGTACTAGCACTGCTATTTTTTTGCTCCGTTATTTTTTGAAATATTTTGTTAATTTTTGTTTTCCATAATTATTGTTTATAATATTATCAATTAATTAAAGTATACAATAATGTTGAGCAACATTAGATTTGTCTGTACATAAAATAATTTGAAATTACATTTATAAAACTAGTAATTTTAAATAATAGTTCCTGTCTATTTGCACTGCTATTTTTCTGCTCGCAGCTGTAGCCAAACTACTAAAACCCATAAATTATTTTACCTGTGCATTCAGAGACGCTGTACTTGCAAACTCCGAATTAACTCTTCTAAAGTTGCAGTTAACCATCGTGATACCTCCTTGAAGCAATTTCCTGCCCCTCTCCTTCTTTGGGGACTTCATGTGCAAATTTATGGCCCTCTGCAACTCCTCTTATTTCCTATCCCAAGCCTAAGATTATCGACTCTAAAAGAAGTTGACCACAAATCTCGCTTGATAGTCCTTTAAAACCTTCACAGTCCGTTCAGTTTCTTGAATCATTTTTAATGCACTGTTTGTCTCCTTGTCCATTAGAATATCATTAATGGATCGGCTTATTTGGGGTCGAAAGTAAATTTGTAAAGCTTCTGTCGAAGGATTCTTGGAGTTGTTTTCAATGTCATTTCCAGCAGGAGGACGTTCTGGATTTCTAACAGTGTTGTGTTGGATATAAGTATCAATTTCTTTTCAGTTCTGATATTCATGAGATCGCTACAATTTCAATGGTGCAATTGTACTGAAGCTCTGGTCTCCAGTGAGTTTCAGTTGCATTATTTTTGGCATCTCAAGACTCGGACACTAGGTATAAAGAAAGGAAATATATTTATAAGGTAATTTTTAGTTTTAACTCTAAAGATAGCGTACCTCTTAATATTTAAGTTTGAAACAAGCAACAGACTCTTCAAGATTGGCTCAAGATTAAGAGAGCCTCTCAGTGACACCAACTTAGGGAGTTAAGTTAAATCTAACTTTCTTGAGAACTTCCATTTTCTCAGATTCTCGATGAGACCACCAAAGTCCATTGTTTGTCGAACTACTTCACGATAACCCTTTTTAGAGGAAGCAGATTTATTGTTAGGTATATATTACAGGGTGGTTCGTTCTATTTTGTACTCTTTCGTAAATCTTTTCCTTTCACTTTTAGAATGAAATGGAAAATATAATAGTTGTAGGGGTTCGTCAAAATTATTAAAGTTATCTACTTGGGTAGCTACAGGGCGTCCCATAAAATGTGGCAAACCAAATTTATTGTTTTGACTAGGAATATTATATTACCATAACTATGGTTATTAATAACTTAAATAAATTAATAATTAATTAAATTTAAAAAATATATTTTTTTTGAGCTTAAATAAAAATGTGAATAGAAGACCAACTGCGGTATTAAATTGTTTTCATATTATCTTTGTGCTTTTCTAACAATACAAAAAAATTATGTTGTTACATGTCAACAAGTAGAAAAAATGGGAATTTAAGTTATTTAATTGAATTTCTGGAAAACCGTTGCTCCTAGCGACACCACTAAGGTATAACTTTTTTAACTAGAAAAGGTAGGGGAACAAATATTATGAGTCCAAAATGACATACACCGTGACACAAAAAAGTTTAAATGGTTTAAATGACTCCTAATTGTCGATTGTGGTACCCTCTAGAAGATACACCGAAATCGTGGATAAATTAGAATTGATCATCTCCAAAAACCCCTATACAGGGTGTCTTCGAATTACGTGGCCAAAATAATACCGCAGATTGTTTGAGTGAAAATAAGTCGATTTAACTAAACTTCCCTCAGTCCAAAAGTTGATAATTATGGAGCTACAGGGTGTTAAAGTTGAAAAAAAAAATCACATTTTCTTTAATATCTTTCGATTTCTTTGAGTTAATTTCACGAAATTTCATATTTGAGGGTGTTTTAGGATACGAAATTCAAATTTATTAACGATTTAGTTGTTTCTTCTAGGGGGCGCCACAAGCGACCATTAGGACACATTTAAATCTCTGTAACTTTTTCGTGCCACGGTGTATATTATTTTGGTATTTAAAAACCTTTTTCCCTACCTTTCATACTTAGAAAAGGTATACTTTATTGACGTCGCTAGAAGCAACGGTTTTGGAGAAAAATGCATCTAAGCCTGATGATGCATGCAAATTACCTTAAAATTAGACGCCTTTCAATATTAACAAAAGTTTTCCGATTTGGAATTCTACGGAAAGGATATTTTTCCTTGTAAACTCGTACACTTTTTTGACTATTACAACGGCAAAGTCCATAAACTAACAGCATATCCACCATTTCAGAATAAGTGAATTTATTGGCCATACTTATGGATATTTACAGGAATAAGAAGCGAAACTGACATTTGAGAAACAAATTCAAGTGTTAAAATGTCAATTAAAAACATAGCCAACTGAGTTATTTACTTAAAAGCGCCAACGCAAATATGTAGCGCATTAGAATTATGCGTTTTTCTCCAAAACCGTTGCTTCTAGCGACGTCAATAAAGTATACCTTTTCTAAGTATGAAAGGTAGGGAAAAAGGTTTTTAAATACCAAAATAATATACACCGTGGCACGAAAAAGTTACAGAGATTTAAATGTGTCCTAATGGTCGCTTGTGGCGCCCCCTAGAAGAAACAACTAAATCGTTAATAAATTTGAATTTCGTATCCTAAAACACCCTCAAATATGAAATTTCGTGAAATTAACTCAAAGAAATCGAAAGATATTAAAGAAAATGTGATTTTTTTTTCAACTTTAACACCCTGTAGCTCCATAATTATCAACTTTTGGACTGAGGGAAGTTTAGTTAAATCGACTTATTTTCACTCAAACAATCTGCGGTATTATTTTGGCCACGTAATTCGAGGACACCCTGTATAAGAAATTTCGTGAAATTAGCCCGAACTGTTTCAGAGATATTAAAGAAAATTTGATTTCATTTTTAAATTTTGGCACCCTGTATCTCAGTTATTATCAACTTTTGGTATAAGAAAATTTAGCTATATTGCATTATTTTTATGTCATAAATCCATCATTGCTCTGTGTCCTATTACTTAAGCCTCACCCTGTATATGGCACTTGAATAAGTTCTCGCTGTTTCATGTCGGATGCCATTATCAAAACCAGGTGTTTTTAATTTTAGATGATAACGCATCTACAAGGAAGAACTGTCAGTAAAGTTGAACTTCAGCGTGTTAGTTCGCTATAGTGTAAACAACTCTTATTTCTTTATTCTAAAAATGTCGAGTTTTGTACCAACAGAAGTGTATTTGCGGAGAATTTTATTGCATTATTTTTTGCAAAAAAAAAACTACTGCTGAAGCTTATAGAATTCTTGTGGAGACCTACGGTGACCATGCTCTGGCAGAAACAACATGCAGAGATTGGTTTAGGCGCTTCAAAAACAATAATTTTAATGTTGAAGATAAAGCACACTCTGGCGCACAGAAACGGTTTAAAGACCGAGAATTGGAGGTCTTACTTGATGAAGATCCATGTCAAACACGAGCTGTTCTTGCAGAATCATTGAGAGTTGATAACATAACAATTTCCAATCGTTTAAAGGCCTTAAGAATGATCCAAAAATGATGAAATTTGGTACTGTACGAATTGAAGCTGCGAGAGGTCGAGCAGCGTTTGTTTGCATGTGAACAACTGCCCAAAAGGCAGAAAAGAAAAGGCTTCTTGCATCGTATCGTGATCGACTGGTGATGAAAAGTGGATACACCACGATAATCCCAAACGTAAAAAATCGTGGGGTAAGCCCGGTCATGCTTCGACATCAACGGAAAAACCGAACTTCCATAGTTCCAAACTCTTGCTCTGTATTTGGTGGGATCAGCTGGGCTTGGTGTATTATGAGCTGCTCAAACCCAACGAGACTATCAAGAGAGATCGTTACAGGTTACAATTGAAGCGTTTAAGCCGAACATTAAAGGTAAAACGGCCGCAATACGAGGAGAGACACAAAAGGTGATTTTACAGCACAATAACGCTTGGCCACACGTTGCAAAATCTGTCAAAACATACTTGGAAACGCTCAAATCAGATATCCTACCCCGCCCGCCGTATTCACCAGATATTGCTCCGTGCGACTACCGCTTATTCCGCTCCATGGCACATGGCCTAGATGAGCAGCACTTTCATTCCTATGAAGATACCAAAAAATGGCTTCATTCTTGGATAGCTTCAAAAAACGATTTGTTTTTCCGACGTGGAATTAGTGTGCTGCGAGAAAGATGGGAAAAAGTGGTGGCACGTGATGGACAATACTTTGAATGATGAGTTGCTTTCCAATTTTTCTCAATAAAGTAGTCATTTTCACGAAAAAACAGCGAGAACTTATTCAAGTACCCAATATATAAAATAATATATTAAAAATATACGTATTTGGCCTATACTGCTCAAGACCAGTATATTTCTGAGCGCCAAAATAACCCCGCCCTGCACGAAGCACAGCTTTCCGGCGTACCGCAGTGAAAGGATTAATCTTGATATGCGTAACTTAACTGTTGACCTCCATAAAGAAGGAAAATCGTTAAGTCAAATTGCTAAAAGTTAAAAAAACTCGTAGCACCTTTCAATACGTCATAAATAAATTTACGCATACGGGAAATGTCCTATCAATAGTCCATTCAGGAAGGCCAAGAAAGATAAAGAATCGTCAATGCGATTTTATTTTCCGTAAGGTAAAGGAAAACCCCCCAATTAGCGCTGCCAGACTCGCGTCGGATCTTGGAATAGCTACAGGCTCCAGAAAATCTGCCCAAACCGATAAAAATGTTCTAAAAGAAGCCGGATTCCATGGAAAAGTAGCCAGAAAGAAAATCCTGGATTAATAAAACCAATCGCAAGAAGAGAATTCAATTTGCAAGAGAACACTTGAACGAGCCAATGGAGTTGGTGTAGAGTGACCTTTTCTGATTAATCAAAATTTAATGGTTTCGGATCAGACGGACGTCTGTATGTGTAAAGAAAACTCGAAGAGGCTCTAAAAATAGCATCGAAAATAAACACATGGTGGCCGAAATCATATGGTTTTGCTTTGTATGTCTCTAGGAGGTGTTGGAAAATTTCATTTTATTGATGGAAACATGGGCAGGTTCATGTACCGAGATATTTTAAGTGAAAATCTGGAGCAGGGTGCCATTAAAATGAGAATTCACGACGCTTATTGGTTCAAACAAGACAACGACCCCAAGCATTACTCAAAACTTATTCAAGAATGGCCATTATATGACATCCCTCATACATTAAAAATGCTGCCACAGTCTCCAGATCTCAATCCCATCGAGTGCTTGCGGTCACACTCAGAAAAACAAATTAGGAAACATGACATAACGAGCAAAGAAGCCTTGCGAAGGGTTCTTCTGCAAGAATGGTCCTTAATTTCTCAAGAAGTCACCGACAATTTGGTTTCTGCACGAGTGCAGAGTATCATTGATTCCAAATGGTGCCCATCAAAGTATTGGTAGATGTATCTATGTCGGAGATTTATTAGTCCTTAAGTTGTAAAGTGTAACATTAATGCTAAATTCCCGTAAGAGCTACGCAAGAAGGCCTAAATCGATAACAGAGCAAAGAGCGGAGGTACCGTTTGACTCTGTTAACAAAGGACCATAACAAAAGCGACCCAGAAGCGTGATTGAGAATTTTTGAGCGCGCTTGAAATTTTCCAAACCAACGGGGATCTTTTAGTGGATGAAAACCCCACACAAGCTGGTACAAGATTTTTTACCCCCCCCCCCCCCCCCCCACATTAAGACCTGACAATAAGACGAGCAGTAGGCTGACAGGGCTTTCTTAAGACAAAGAACTGTTGAACGAGGTCGCTACCACCAAAACTCAAGTTCAAAGAAGACTGAGGGAAGTAGGATTGTTTAGTCGCAAAGCTGCAAATAAGTAAAAATCTTGATGAAAAATCAGAAGGTCTTTATTTCCAGATGAAAGCAAGTTTAGCATTTTTGATTCTGACGGTGTATTATGGGTACATCAAAGGTTTAACCCCAAGTATACCAAACCCACAGTTAAATATGGCAGAGGATCTTGCATGGTGTGGGGATGTGTCTCCGGATATGGTGTAGATCCGTTACATATCATAGAGAATATTATGGACCGGTTTGTGTATCTCGGTATATTAAAAAACACAATGCTGCCATATACCGAGGATTATTTACCACTGACGTGGATATTTCAACAGGATAATTATCCGAAACACAAATCTAGAGTCATCCGAGACTGGTTTGTTGCCGTAAAAATTACTGTTATGAATTTTCCTGCACAAAGTCCTGATCTCAGCACGATAGAGAATTTATGGGAGGAACTAGAACGACGTGTTCGTCAAACTATGATATTATTCAAGGAAGAATGAATTCGGGAGTCTTGGGAATCCATCGGAACTGAAGTGATTTTGAAATAATTGGAATCAATGCCAAGGCGATGCCAAGAAGTCATAACCAACAAAGGGTCTTCTACGCATTATTAATTTAAGTTTAAAATTATCAACAATTTCCTCGCTTATTTTAGAGTTTATTTACTTTGTCCCATCTTATTATTTACATTTTGAATATGGTATTATATATTTTTTATATTTTGTTGCAAATCGGTAGTTACCTACCAAGAATGTTTCTTATGCAGGGTGAGTCGGGAGGATCGTGCCAAACTTCAGAAGCGTGTTGTACATGAAAAATAAATGTAAAAAAACTCAAATGTTGTTATCCGATTTTCGTTTGTTTACAAATTATAGCGTAAATAAAATTTTTTAACTAGGATTTTATTTACCATAAACGTACCTGGACGTTGGATTGGTCGTGGTGGCCCTATTAGTTGGCCTCCAAGGTCTCCAGACCTCACACCACTAGACTATTGTTTGTGGGGTTGGTTTAAAACTGAAGTGTACAGAGTAAAAGTGGACACTCAAGATGCACTAATTCAACGCATTAGAAATGCTGCAACTGCTATTGAAGAAAGACATGAAACAATCAGGAGCGCAACAAATGCTCTTCATAGACGAAGCCGAAAATGTTTAGAAGTTAATGGCAATATTTTTGAACATTTACTATGATATCCAAACGTTAATTTATGGAATTTCTTATGAAATTTATAATTTTTTTAAATTTTATGTTTTAATTTTATTTACGCTATAACTTGTAAACAAACAAAAATCGGATAACAACATTTGAGGTTTTTTACATTTATTTTTCATGTACAACACGCTCCTGAAGTTTGGCACGATCCTCCCGACTCACCCTGTATATATATAGGGTGAGTCTTAAGTAATAGGACACAGAGCAACAATGGATTTATGACATAAAAATAATGCAATATAGCTAAATTTATGTTATACCAAAAGTTGTCTAAATACTTTTTTCCGCCACTGTATTTATTAATATTAAATGACAGTGTCAAGCAAAATATCGAAAATTACAGATTGACAGGACATTTCATTTCTACCAAGGTAAAGATCCGAAACGTAAAACTCACAAAATTCGGAACTGGTTTTTATATAATTGTCCTAAGGTCATAGAAACATCCCCTCAGAGTCCTGACTTGAATGTTATAGAAAACTTATGGAGTCAACTAAAAGTTGGCATAAGAAGTCATGAGATTTTTAATAAAGAACAGTTAAAAACGGCAGTCAAGGAAGAATGGGCCAAAATAACACCTGAATTTTGCAAAAAATTGGTCAAATCGATACCGAATGTATTAAAAGAAATATGAAGAAACAAAGGCTTTCCCACAAAATATTAAATAAATGGGTGTCCATTGACATTTATGTTCATTTTGTTAGAGTACGTGTTTAGCTTTGACTATCAATGAGAGCATATAGTAACAGTCTTGCTAAATAATATTGCAATTTTTTTTTAATTTTATACATTTTTTGAATTGTTATGTTAATTCATAAATTGTTCATCAAATACAACCTATTTTTCATTTGAAGCCGCCTAATTTGGACATTTTTTCACAATTTTAATAACCACTTTTAGGTATACGAGTTTCACTTTGACTGACTGTACTTAGACATATTGAAGAACAATGTCGAACAAAGTGCTCAAAAGCTTGATACTGAAGACACATTTCTTTTTTATCAGGACAACAACCCGGCACATAAATTAAATCTTGGATAATTTATAATTTTCCGAAAGTTATAGAAACACCACCTCAGAGCCCTGATTTGAATGTAATCGAAAACTCATGGAGTCATTTGAGAGTGAGTATAAGAAAACATACTATTTCTGAGAAAGAACTACTAAAAACCGCACTGGTGAATGAATGGGTCCAATATTATCTGAACATTGCTGAAAATGGTTCAATCGATACCCAAAAGCTTAAAGGATATTATAAGAAGCAAAGGCCTTTCCGCTAAATATTAATATTTAGCATCTACACATACAGTGCTGTTCACTTGAATAGACTCGGATCAAAATAAATGTAAATTAAAATCAGAAACAAAATTGCTTTGGAATATTATTATTTATCGAACAGTTAAGTTCGCAAAAAGATAAACGTTTAATATTTATTTACTAAATTCCTTTAATTTCCTAAAAAAATTGTTTTCGTCAATATGAGGTTTATCACTTGAATGGCCTCAACGGTTTAGTCTTATTTCTAAAATGTTTATGGCTAGTTAGGAAAGAATACTACAGTGAGAAATATTTTTATGAGCATATCTTTAATAGTTAAAGAAAATAATTAGTATTACTGTGTAATATGGGACGCGGATCTTCATTAAATTCTGAAGAGATTGGTAAAATAAAAATTCTGGGGGAAGAAGGCTATTCCAATCGAGAAATTGGAAGAAGAATTAAAAGAAGTGGAAAGATAATCAATAATTTCTTTAAAAATTCCGAAAATTGTGGAAGAAATTACAAAAGAAGAGTTACAAAAGCTATAACGCAGAAGGAGAGAAGATTAATTTTACGCAAGGTTTCAAATAGACAAATTTCCCTAAAAAAATTAAAACAAGAAGTTAGTACACAAGCATCAATTTCCACTATTAGACGAGTTATACAAAATGCTCCATACATCAAACTTTGTAAATTAAAAAGAAAACCTGCTCTAAAGAAAAGGCATATTGTAGCCCGATTAGAATTTGAAAAGGTACATATGGGTTGGTTTTATAAATGGTACAATGTGATTTTCTCAGATGAGAAAAAGTTCAATTTAGACGGGCCTGACGGAATTTCTTATTATTACCATGATTTGCGCAAGGAGGATCAAATTTTTTCTAAGCGACATTCGTGTATGAGCTCAGTCATGATATGGGGCGCAATTTCTTATAACGGAGTTATCGACTTGGTCATCATTGAAGGCAAACAAAATTCCAATAAGTATTTAAGGATTTTAACTAGCATGTTGGAAAAAATAAAAGATATCATGGGACAGGAAAAGTGGATTTTTCAACATGATAATGCACCAATACACACAGCACGTGTAGTAAAGGATTGGTTACGAATAAATAATATTGTTGTTCTTGACTGGCCAGCATTATCGCCTGACTTAAATATTATCGAGAATGTTTGAGGATATCTTTCTAGAGAAGTTTCTGCAGATAGAAAACAATATGAAAATAAACCGGACCTTATTAGGGGTATCAAAAAAGCTTGGTCTTCACTTAACAAATCCTATTTGCAATCTTTGTATAATTCTATGCCAAATCGAATTCTCGAAATTATAAAAAGCCAAGGAAAATCTACTAAATATTGAACAATTATATATTAAGAAATAAATCCGATTTTGTTTATTTTTTCAAATGAGGCTATTCATGTGAAAATCCTTTAGAATGAATTTTCTTATACTTTATTTATAATTTGATTTTGAGTAAGAATTTTGTATTTATTATTTTTGAACATATTAAGTAAAATAAAAAATTAAATAAACTGCTTAGTAACCTTATCTTATCTATGCGGCTTTACAAAAAAAACTGATGAGTCTATTCAAGTGAACAGCACTGTAGTATGTATTTTGAAATTAGAAATTTTCCAGTTATTGAGTTACTCAAATACGACTGAAGAGTTACTTTTCGACTAATGAGTTACTCGCAATATTTAAATTCTCCACCATGAATGAGTTATTGATACACTGAAAAATAACGCAAGTTCCGTTCTTTAGGAACTAGTTTGTTTTTTTAAAAAAGGAAAATATATTTCTTAATAAAAACTACATCTACAGTCACTCACAAAAGTATTCGTACACCACATTCCATTTTACATTTTTAGTTTTTTTTTATAAAACAGGCACAATTTTTTTTAAATATTGTTATTGACAAATGTTTCTATAGTCGCAACCTTCGAGTATTTAGTGAAAATGGGTCGCAAGGGACAAGAGTGTTCGCAAGAAATTCGAAATTTAATAATTAAGCTTCATAGAGAAAGAAAATCATTTTCAGAAATTGGTAGAATTATTAGTAAAAGCCGGTCTGCTGTGCAGCACATTGTTAAAAAATATAGAAAATCGGGAAATATGTTTAACAAACCAAGAACAGACCGAAGAAAAGTGTTAACTTTACGAGAAGAACGGACTCTTATTAAAAAAATCAAAAATAATCCGAAAACAAGTGCTCCTGTTTTGGCCAATGAGCTGTCAGCAATTACTGGAAAGAATGTACATCCAGAAAATGTGCGAAGAGTATTGCGATCGGCTGGATACAATGGAAGAATGCCTAGAAGAAAACCGTTCATTTCTGGAACGAATCGTCAAAAATAACTTGCTTTCGTCAACAAGTACAAAGACAACGATGAAAATTTTTGTCAAAAAATTTTGTTCGCTGACGAAAGTAAGTTCAATTTGTATGGACGTAATGGAAAAGGCAAAATTTGGCGTACAAAAAACACGGAAGTAGAGCCCAAAAATCTACGTTCTACTATTAAACATGGCGGTGGAAATGTTCAAGTTTGAAGAGGCATGTCGGAGGCTGGGGTTGGATCTTTGGCATTTATTGATGGTGATATAGACCAACATCATTATATAAACATTTTGCGCGCTAATATACCATTATGCGTTAAAGAGTTGGATTTTGCAACAAGACAATGATCCAAAGCATTGCGCGCATGTTAAAATGTGGATAGCGTATAATGTACCAAAGCTTCTTGACCATCCGCCCCAGTCTCCTGATTTAAATCTTATTGATCATCTCTGGGATGACTCGGAGAGGAAAATCCGGTCTCTAGAAAATCAAAGGAGGATTACAAGTCGGGAAACTCTTAAACTTGTTTTACAAGAAGAATGGCTAAAAATTTCCCCAAAAGTTACTGCGAACTTAGTTCTTTCCATGCCTAGAAGGCTTAATGACGTGATTTTAAATAATGGAGGTCCTACGATTACTTTTGTGAGCTCTTTAAAACTGAATTTTTTCTTTTTTTTTTTAGTTATTTGTAAAGGTATTTTACATTTGGATTGTGTTATATGTTGCATCGCTTATTTCTTCTAGGTATATCTCCATTATATCGGAAAATTAGTGGCTATACAAATGCTTTTGTGAGTGACTGTACATTAAAGTTGCACGCACATTAAATCAGTGAGGATAAAGTGAAAACTACCAATAATTACACTCAAACTACTCATTTGCGCTGCTGAATTGTCTGTGGTCAGAGATAATAAATTTAACTTTTAGTGACTGAAAATTACGGATAATTACACAAAAATTACTCCCAAAAATGTTCTGGTCAACAAAAATTCAAGTTTTCTATAAATTTTATAAATATGCAGTATTTTTATACTCAAAATAGAAAAAAAAATTATGGCACTAAATATTTCCCAAAACAGTTCAGTTTGGATGAATAAAAAAAAATAAAGAAAAAAATTTTCCTTGATTATAACTTCCAATAATTAAAAATTCAAACAATTTCCTCCCATAAGCATTTCAAAATTTTTCTGTTATATATATGAATAGCATACATGCTC
This sequence comes from Euwallacea fornicatus, assembly GCF_040115645.1. Lineage (NCBI taxonomy): Eukaryota > Metazoa > Arthropoda > Insecta > Coleoptera > Curculionidae > Euwallacea > Euwallacea fornicatus. The sequence goes on along the minus strand of NC_089565.1, from coordinate 550,155 downwards.
CCTTTCCGATATTCTTACCTTGAGTACTGCTCATTTTAAGGCCACTTCTACGCTGGTAACTAATAAAATAAAATCAGAAAATAATTGATAAGCTGGTAAGAACAGGATGCGGACTTCACTAGTACTTCAGCTTATCTCGAAAACTAACTGTAAATTAAACTAGGAAATTCTTTGCAGAGGTTTTTATATTTTTAGAGCCAATGTATATTTAGAAGGTACCTCAACAAAATTTTAGCCCTTGGGCAGATATATTTTTCTTTTCATGGTATTTTATTTATGCAGGTAGACGAAAATCTGATCACTGCCGCTGGTCCAAATGACTGAGAATACGAGTAAACCACAGGTTGGGCCTTGAGTAATTTTATACATAGATTAAATTAATAGATAAAAATCAACAGATCTAGTGTCAAGAAATCATCTCTTCTGTATAAAGTGTGCAGAAAGCTGTTTTCACTGACTAAAATTTTCAGCCTGTCTAGGTCGCAAAAATGATACGAATAAAAATCTGAAAATATGATTTTTCGTCCATTACTATGCCGATAGGCAAGTAGTCGGAGAACCAATATGTCGGTGAATGATAATGTTTATGTCTATGTTTATGTTTAGTCTTTAGGACCATTTGTTTATATAAAAAGGGGTGAAGATACCGTAATCGGGATAACTCTTCGATTGCAGGACGTAGCCACGGGAAAACCACGAAATGGGCGAGAGTGCTGCCGGTCAGGGGACAAGGGGAGCCCGTGAATTCGTCGGTATCTTATAATTAGTTATAGTCCAGTGCTTAGTGTTTTGTGTTAGTTTAGTGTCTAAATCTTAACCGATCAAAAGAATAATGGAAAAACTGAATAACCCGTGTGTTTCACCGACAAATATTTTTTAGAAAATAGTGAAAAGTGAAATTATTACACATACATAGTAATTTTATATACAGGTAGTATTTTATAAAACAGGAAGGTGGTAATATAACAAAATTCTAAAATAACTTTAGTATTCATCGAATTAGATCTTCAGTAGTTTTAATAATTTTTTTTTTTTTGATTTTGCGAATCTTACTAATTCCTGGTTTTATTAAGACCTTCCAGAAATGCGAACTCTTAAAATTGAGCAAAGATTATGACATGTTTATGCCTTTTTTGCCACCACTCTATCTTTGTCCAATTTTAGCAATTCACATGTGAAATGTTGATACCAAACTACGAAAATTTCAGCTTTGAATTGCAACCATTTGGCTTCATATCAGATATAAATATTTATGAAATATTTGAGTTGAACCATATTTTTTACACATAAATATTTAACAGAAAAGCTTCGTGCTCTCAATTAATATTTACGTGGATTAACGCACGAGAGAAACAGGGATAAACGTAATGTGTTACGCACGAAATTACGCTGTAGAAGCAGGTCCGTGGATGAAGGCACTACTGGATTAGTCAGGTCTCAAGCTTATAAATTGCTCAAACATAAGGATAATATGCAATCAAATAATAAACTCATCTAAGACAATTCTGCTAATTAACGTTTCATTATTGGCACTTTTCTTTTCAGTTGAGTCAATTTCTGGCGCAGGGAAAACTATCATGGACATCACTTGTAGGGATTGAGTTTTCCAAAAAGTCCTCGTTTATTCACCAAGTCGCTACTACAAGTTTACAAATACCGGAAGTTCATATGACTCCACAACGTTCAAAATCTTTAAAAGGGTCCAAAAATAAAAAGGAGGTTGAATTTCAGGTACTTTTTCAATCAAATATCTACAACGACGAACTAATGGGTCTCGATACCTCTACGGCAGAGTTTTGTTTATATACAGCTTACCTCTGAAATAGTGTTTGTTCAAAGTGAACATAGCAAAATTTAAACAATATACCGGTGTTTCCCGAAAATAATTAATACAAAACATGATTTTTAAATAAAAAATTTTATTTTTCATGACATTCATATTGTTAATTATTACAATATTAAAAATGTCTCATGGGAACGGTCACCCTCTTTGGTGATAAACTCTTGTAATTGATTGCTTTGGGCAGGGGAGATTGTTTCTGTTTATAGCTAGGTCCTAAGTTATGTTCTTTTTAGCCTCATATACAGTTGAGAGATTAGGTATTCGTCCACTAGGTAATTTTAAAAGAATTGAAGATAACAAAGCCAAATGTTACGTTTAATATGAATTAAACCTATCCTTTATTGAATTATTATGTTATTAGCTAATTAGCAGTAAATATTAATATTTATTAAAATTTATTGGACAATAATAATGCCCAAAATATTTTTTATGCGGAGCGAAATTATTCGTCCACTTAGAATCAAACCCAAAATATTTGTTTTTTTTTTGTTTTTGTAAATGCCTTACAGACACAGTGAACATTGTATTTCTGATATTTGAGTAGTATTCTTGTGCATAGAAGGCAAGTTAGTTCGAAAAATGGGTCGTGAATCTTCGGAAGTTCTGCCTTAAGTTAGAGCATTGATTGTAAAATTTAATAACGAAAGAAAATCACAACGTGCAATAGTCAAAATTGTTGGAAAAAGTAGGTCAACGATCCAGTCTATTATAAAAAAATATAAAACAACAAAAACAACTGAAACATTGCCAGGCCTTTACCGAACGTATGAAACGAGAAATTATAAGACAAGTGGCAACAAATCCAAATAATACTGCAACAGATTTGGTAAAAAGTGTTGCAACAGATTATGGACGAGTTGTACATGTTACTACCATAAGAAAATTATTAATAAATAATAGTTTGAGGGCATGAGTAGCGAGGAGAATACCCTTCATTAATAAGGTGAACAGGACCGAGGCAATAATAAGTTAGTCAGGTCTCAGGCTTATAAATTACTCAAGCATAAGGATAATATGCAATCAAATACTAAACTTAAGTAAGAAAATTTTACTAATTAATGTTTCATTAATAGTGTAATGTACTTATCAACCGCCATTACGATAAATCATCTTTCTAATCAACCCTATTTGTACTTCTCATGAAGAATTGCTTAGTACCCTGTACTAACTTGACCGTTAGCCGAATAACCAAGCAATTAGCTACATCCGGAGTTCAACCAAAGGACATTATGTAGTAGTTGATGTTATAATAACCCTTCTATTTGATAAAATGTACCTAGATACAGACTCAGGATAAGTAAAGGGATTCGATTTTCCAAAAAGTCCTCGTTTATTCACCAAGACTCTACTACAAGTTTACAAATTCTGGAAATTCACGTGACTCCACAATGCTCAAAATCTTTAAAATGACCCAAAAATGAAAAGGAGGTTGAATTTCAAACACCTTTTGAATAAAATATCTACATCGATGAAGTAATACTTCTCGATACATCTAAAGCAGAGTTTTGTTTATATACAACTTACCTCTGAAATAGTGTTTTTTTCAAAGTGAACATAGCAAAATTTAAACAATATACCGGTGTTTCCCGAAAATAATTAATACAAAGCACGATTTTTAAATAAAAAAATTAATTTTTCATGACATTCACGTCTCGGTATTTTTTAAAGCGAAGTTGTGTCACTAGTTTTTAAATACGAATGCGGATCTATCTATGTTATTGGCACTAGAAAATAGTGAATATCTATGTTGTTGACTGATTACAAATCAAATCTTGTTTCCCTAATGTCCACATTAACTACAATATTTTCATACTGCCGAATTTTTTGAAGACACCATAGATAGCGCTACTAACCGTCAAGGAAAAGTGAAATCAAAAATCTCAGGTAAGTAAATTCTGAACTCAAAAACCAATTTAACAACAAATATTTCTATTGGGAAAAATGGTTTATTAGGTAATAATTATTTATTTATCAATTCTAATTAAGTGAGTATGCAGTCCTGAATTTAACACTTGCATTAGTTACTGATTACAGGGGATCTGTGGCCATGAAGTTACTACCTACAAATAACAATGAAAAACTCACTTGTGCGGTCCTTCAGAAGATCATTAACAAAGATAGAGAAGCTCAAGTAATACCCTGCTATTGTGTAGCCAATTTAAGTAAGATTTGTATGTAGCAGGTTGGTAACTCCCTCGATTATATAAAAGGTGTTCCGTCTGGTGGTCCTTTTTCGAACTATCAATTTTAGGTATGTCAGATTTACAAATTTTCATATCCATGGCAGATGTGAACTGTCAAAAGTATGCCATTTGTAGATATGGTTTCGCTTACAACACAACAACGCATTTTAGTTATCCAAATTTATTACGAAAATGGTCGTTCAAAAAAAAATACGTTTCGCAAATTACGTGAAAGTTTCGGTCGACATGTACGTCCAACTGAACGTGCTATTGGAAAAATTGTTGCTAATTTTGAAGAAACTGGTTCAGTGGAGGGTCGCAGAGCATACCAACATGCTCGTCCAGCTCGTAGTCGAGATGTTGTGGCCACAGTGAGTGAAAGTGTTCGTGATCAACCATCAACATCGATCCGACATCGCTCCCAAGAATTAGGCCTCAGGCCAACAACATTATGGGGAATTTTGCATGTTGATCTTCATTTGCATCCATACAAAATTCCATTAACGCAAGAATTAAAAGCAGCTGACCACTTACAGCGGTGCGTTTTTGTTAATTGGATGCTGGAAAGAATCGATGGATTTTCAGCAAAAATAATCTTTTCCGACGAAGCACATTTTTATCTTTCTGGCCACGTTAATAAACAAAACTGTAGGTTATGGGGAGCTGAAAATCCTCATGAATATCATCAACAGCCTATGCATGCCGAAAAAGTGACTGTGTGGTGTGGCCTATGGTCTGGCGAAGTTTTTTTTGAAGATCGTGAAGAAAAAGCCGTAACTGTCAACGGAGATTGTTATCGTGGCATGATATCGGAATTTTTATGGCCAGAAATTGATCGGATGGGTGCCACTGATCTTTGGTTTCAGCAGGACGGAGCAACAGCGCACACATCTCGCCAAACAATCCACTTATTGCATGAAAAATTTCCGGACCGCATAATTTCGCGAAATTCGGACGTCAATTGGCCCCCGAGATCGTGCGATTTGACTCCATTGGACTTCTTCCTATGGGGTTTTCTGAAAAGTAAAGTGTACGCCAATGCTCCCCAAACAATTCAAGATCTCAAGCGCAATATTCGAACCGCAAATTACGGCCATAGACCCGTTAATTCTGCAAAAAGTCATTGAAAATTTTGATTTTCGGATGATGTCCTGTAAACGGAGCCGTGGTGGCCATATGTGCGATGTCGTGTTCCATACATAAAATGACAAAGAACAACCTACAACTTTCAATAAAATGTTTTGATTTTTCCTCTTAAAAAATGCGTTTTCTTTTACAATTAAAAAAGGACCAACAGATGGAACACCCTTTATAAGTCATTTAAGTACTCTTCAATATACTTAGTTCCTGGTAAGACGAAATCATGATTACTGCCGCCAGTCTAAGTGATTGGAAATATGGGTAAACCACAGGTTGGGTTTAGAGTAATTTCACAGATTAAATCAATAGATAAAAATCAACAGATCTAGTGTCAAGAAATCATCTCTTCTGTATAAAGCGTACCAAAGGGCTGTGTTCACTGACTGGATATACAGTTTGAAGTAGGAGTTCATAAAATTTTCAGCCTGTCTAGGCCCCAGAAATGATAAGGATAGAAATCTGGAAGTATGGTTTTTCCTCTATTACTATGTTGATTGGCAAGTGGTTAGAGGATCTGTTGAAATAAATAATATTCCAAATGCTATTTCAATAGTCGTTCGCCTTCGTTTTTAGTTTATGAAGACAGCAAGCGATATACCGAGAGTCTATAATGTAAACAGTCAATTTATGCTTATATAAGACGATAATCGTCGTTTAAAAAAAGGGAGTAAGTTAGTCGCCCTCGTGCCTCTCGAGATTTCGGTCGTTGTCTCTTCCTTTACCATTCATTAATTACATCTTTTATTTGTTACTATTCAACTGCGTTTTATTAAAATCCACTGGCAAACCCAACAGGATCAACACTTTTTGGAAAATAGTGAAAAGGGAAACTATTACACATACAGCTTGGGAAGAATAGTTTGAAATATGAAAAATCGATATTTATCTCCGTTTCTAAACTCAATTCAGACTTTTGGGAAAATTGCTAAGTTCTTTGACAACAATGGCTGAAAGGCGAATCATAAAATCGAGTAGAGTTCTCCACTAGATTCAAGGACCCGGGCTGTATGGTTTATTGCCCACACTTAGAGAACCCAGAACCTTCCCAAATACTCGACTCCAATGGGTGATAAGTGAAAGCCAACATCTGGTGGTTGCAACCAATTAAAATAAAAGACCAAATGCCAGCAACTAAGGGTCTACAAGGGTAAGGACCATGAAGATGTAAAACTTGGGTTATCTGGGCAGTTCCCAAAAACCAACCAAACAGAGCAGTTCAAAAAGATAACCCACCATAAACACTTGCATACATTGACAAAAATCGAAAGTGGTCCTTCGAATACTTTACAACCCCAGGAACCAACCGCGGAAGCAGAACCCACTAATTGGCATCAATGTCCCATAGATTTACATAATCTACATATTGTGGCACTCCGCTTACCGATGCGTACTGCACCATCTACAAAAAATAATCATTATTTTGCTATTTATCATCTCTGAGCGAAGTACTATACGACTTACAGTGGTTGACAAAGGTACTGAGACAACAAACATTTTTTAAACTGTTTAAGCATTTTTCAGAGAGATGCAATGGCGCTTTTTAGTTCAAAGTTAGGTGGTAAAATGTGATGTCCCCTTAGACTACGCCTATGCATTACGCTGCCTTAGTAAATTGCCCTGGGAGGACCATATGTTGGGAACCCATTATTTTTCTATAAGGGATCCCTTACATAAAGAACCTTTCACTCCTTACCCCTTATCAAGTCAAAAGTCAAAGTACGTACAAATTTGGCTAAAAAATCAGTACAGCTGCAATTCCCCGTATATTTTCATTTTGCCATTCTTTTAAAACATTAAGGTTTAAAGATTTACCATATGGACTGCCCTGCTAATGGCCGAAACTCAGAGTACGCCTATGAATACCGACCCCTACATGCTGGTACTGAAAATTTCCCGAAGCTGGTAACAGGAGGTTGGAGTCAGTCAGATTATAGATACATAGAGCCCATGCGGCACTAAAAGTCTCTTCCAGCATTCTCTTTCGAACAACTACTTCATGTCAAAAATCATTCATTCTTTAAATTTGTTAACGATTAAGGTGTGTGTGTGTGTGTGTGTGTCAAAATCAGAGCAATGAAGATCTACTAAAAGTGTTTCCGAGTTTTGTTTCGCGAAGTTCCATTACAAAAGTGTTATCGGATGAAGCCAGGGAGGTAATCGCAAATGTTATTTTTTTATGCAAAAGGAAGCAGCAGAAAACAGTCCTTTTAAGGATTTTCAAAATGTTCAGGAACGTGCAGCCCTAGCGCCGGGAGAGAGCATGGCTTCTATAAGAGGAATTGCTAGGCAAATGAAAGATATAGAAGAAGGCGCTTCTAATAGGTGTACAAAGAGAAACTGCAAACTTTACTGGATGAAAATCCATGCCAAACTGAAAAACAGCTTGCAGAGCAGTTAGGAGTAACTCAACAAGCAGTTTCAGTTCGATTGCATGGAATGGGAAAAATTCAAAAAGCAGGAAAATGGGTTCCTCATGAGCTGACCGAAGACAATAAAAATCGAAGAGTTGACATCTGCATGAACTTGCTTTCTCGGTATAAAAGAAAGAATTTTCTGCATAATATTATTACGGGAGATGAAAAGTGGATTTTGCATGACAATCCTAAGCGCAGAAAAACATGGGTTGACCCAGGCCAGCCATCCACATCAGTTGGAAAACCAAACATTCATGCCCAGAAAATCTTACGGTGTGTCTGGTGGGATTTTAAAGGAATCATTTACTATGAGCTTCTGGAACCCGGTCAAACTGTTACAGCTAACCGTTATCAGGCCCAAATGATCAAATTAAGCGATGCTCTGGAGGAAAAAAGACCATTTACGGGTCAAGGAAGTCGGAAAGTGATATTGCTGCATGATAATGCTCGTCCGCATACAGCTAAACCGACCCAGGAACTCATCTTCTCGTTAGGCTGGGAAATGCTCCAGCATGCGCCGTATTCTCCAGACTTGGTTCCTTCCGACTTCCACTTGTTCAGATCCATGCAGTCTCATTTAGCTGACCAACGATTCTTTAACGTTGAAGATATTTGAAAATGGCTCGATAACTATTTTTCGTCGAAACCACTAAGCTTCTATCACGAGGGCATCCATCATCTACCCAGTAAATGGCAAAGACCATAGACAGTTATGGAAATTATTTTGATTACTAATATTTTCAATAACTATGTTTTTAATGAAGCTTAATTTCACCAAAAAATGCTCAGTTTCTTTTTGTACACCTATTACATCGTTTTCGACGCTTAACATGAAACGACTAAAAACAATCCCCTGAATCTAATTTAGACGATGGTGATACAACAGTACTTCCTTGTTATATAATACAATTTTATGTTACTGAAAAGCGAGTTCCAACTCTTCGCCGTACTCATAATAAATTTGTACAATTATATAGATTCTCGAGAAACATCAAGAAATGTTATACGGAATATAGGATTCCATTGGAGAACAACAAAAACGAATCGTAAAATTTTCATGGAAAAACCAGACATACGGGCACTTCGAATAAATTTTCTTAGAAATATCAAACGTTACCGAACAGAACATCGACCTATAATTTACATGGATGAAACATATATTCATTCCTTACACATTCATGAAAAAAGTTGGAGTGACAATTCCAATAAGTGTTCCTAAAAACCTATTTCAAAAGGTCGAAGGATGATAATTGCGCGCGCAGGTGGCGAAACGGGCTTTGTGAAGAACGCTTATTTAAAATTTAAATCTGATAACAAGTCAGGCGATTATCATGACGAAATTAATTATACCAATTACAAAAAATGGCTCCAAGAAAAACTAATTTAAATCTACCAAGAAATAGTGTCCTGGTTATTGACAATGCTCCTTATCACAACGTTCAAACTAATAAATGTCCCTCCACAACTTCGAGAAAAAATTTAATGGCGGAGTGGCTCAGAGAGAGAAATATGCCTTTTACACATGATATGATAAGGCAGAGCTCTACAGTTTAGTAAAATTGCATAAACTTCAATATAAAACGTACGAGATAGACCAATTAATGGCTCAGGCAGACCATTTCGTCTTACGACTTCCTCCCTATCATCCAGACTTAAATCCCATGGAGTTAGTTTGGGCGTCTTTGAAACAGTATGTGGCTGATAAAAATGTGACTTTTAACTTTAAAGATGGTGATAGATTATGCGACAAATTTTTTTCTTAATTTTTCGAAAAAGAGTGGAAAAAACGATATCAACACGCAAAGAACATTGAAATTTTTAATATGGAAAAAGATCCAAATGTAGATTTGGTGGTAGAGAATTTAATAATAAATTTAGGTAGTGATAGAAGCGATGAAATTGGCAACATAGACACTACTACTAGTGAAGAAAGCAATCCTGACACTGAAGATGACTTTTAGACAATTTTTTTTTCATAAATTTTAAAATTATTAATATGAACCCAATTTAACTGGACTATAAGATAAAAGTAGGTCAAAGAAAAACTTATTTGGAATTTACCACCCACTAATGTCCTGGGTCCGGACAATGCACCATAACGTTCAGATTCATAAATAACTCCTACGAAGAGAAATATGTCAAAAATCTCATCTATTTCAAAAATTATAATTAATATTAAACGTTCAGTACTTTTGGTAGCACTGTACTATAAGTTCTCTGTCTAGCCTTTATGCATCTCGTAAATTTCTCATATATCAAGCTATTCTTGCCAAACTGCACATAGTCATTTTACAGACATCCTATATAAAACAGGAAGGTGGTAATATAACAAAATTCTAAAATAACTTTAGTATTCATCGAATTAGATCTTCAGTAGTTTTAATAATTTTTTTTTTTGATTTTGCGAATCTTACTAATTCCTGGTTTTATTAAGACCTTCCAGAAATGCGAACTCTTAAAATTGAGCAAAGATTATGACATGTTTATGCCTTTTTTGCCACCACTCTATCTTTGTCCAATTTTAGCAATTCACATGTGAAATGTTGATACCAAACTACGAAAATTTCAGCTTTGAATTGCAACCATTTGGCTTCATATCAGATAGAAAAATTTATGAAATATTTGAGTTGAACCATATTTTTTACACATAAATATTTAACAGAAAAGCTTCGTGCTCTCAATTAATATTTACGTGGATTAACGCACGAGAGAAACAGGGATAAACGTAATGTGTTACGCACGAAATTACGCTGTAGAAGCAGGTCCGTGGATGAAGGCACTACTGGATTAGTCAGGTCTCAAGCTTATAAATTGCTCAAACATAAGGATAATATGCAATCAAATAATAAACTTATCTAAGACAATTCTGCTAATTAACGTTTCATTATTGGCACTTTTCTTTTCAGTTGAGTCAATTTCTGGCGCAGGGAAAACTATCATGGACATCACTTGTAGGGATTGAGTTTTCCAAAAAGTCTTCGTTTATTCACCAAGTCGCTACTACAAGTTTACAAATACCGGAAGTTCATATGACTCCACAACGTTCAAAATCTTTAAAAGGGTCCAAAAATAAAAAGGAGGTTGAATTTCAGGTACTTTTTCAATCAAATATCTACAACGACGAACTAATACGCCTCGATACCTCTACGGCAGAGTTTTGTTTATATACAGCTTACCTCTGAAATAGTGTTTGTTCAAAGTGAACATAGCAAAATTTAAACAATATACCGGTGTTTCCCGAAAATAATTCATACAAAACATGATTTTTAAATAAAAAATTTAATTTTTCATGACATTCATATTGTTAATTATTACAATATTAAAAATGTCTCATGGGAACGGTCACCCTCTTTGGTGATAAACTCTTGTATTTATTGCTTTAGGCAGGGGAGATTGTTTCTGTTTATGGCTAGGTCCTAAGTTATGTTCTTTTTAGCTTCATATACATACATAGACCTATTCTCTTCGTGTATAGTTGTTCATAAAGTGTCTAAGAAGTTCGGTAACCATCACTACCCTTTAGTTTCTCCCCCCTTCATTTAATTGCAACTCTTATACTTTTATAATCTTTTCGTGTGTTACTCTAATCACCATTTCCCTGCACAGTTAATCTCACAACACATAACCTGGTATTTTTTAAAGAGAAGTTGTGTCACTAGTTTTTAAATACGAATACGGATTCATCCATGTTATTGGTAATGGAAAATAGTGAATATCTATGCTGTTTATTGATCACCAACCAAATCTTGTCCCCCGTAATGTCCACATTAACGACAATATTTTCGTACTGCCGAATTTTTTGAAGAGACCATAGATAGCGCTACTAACCGTCAAAGAAAAGTGAAATTGAAGATCTCAGGTAAGGCAATCCTCAACTCAAAAACCAATTGAAAATCAAATTTTTCTGTCGAGTCCTGAATTTAACATTTGCATTAGTTACTGATTACAGGGGATCTGTGGCCATGAAGTTACTACCTACAAATAACAATGAAAAACTCACTCGTGCGGTTCTTCAGAAGACCATTAACAAAGATAGAGAAGCTGAAGTAATACCCTGCTATTGTGTGTAACTAACTTTGGCAAGATTTTGAATTGAGAAAGTTAGTACCTCGCTCTTATTATATCTAAATCGTTCTAGTACTTTTCAATACACGTAGTTCCTGGTACGATGAAAATGTACGTAAAATACTAGATACAAATATCCGTAATTGGCTCAAGAGAGCCGCAAGAATTATAAAAATCTATTTTTTGATGGTAAACTGGTCAATATTCTAGACTTTATTAATCAGATATATTTTGCATATAAAGGAGGAGTTTACTAGAAAACTCTTGATGGCGGAGCATTAAAGCTCAAAGAAGATACACTTTTACTATGGTAATTGCGTTATTGCTGTCACGCACATTAACGTAATTACATTATTGCTATGGTAACGCTTGTCCCAACTCACAGAAATTATTAGAAGATACTCGATTTGATAACAATACAAAAACAAAGTAACAAATTCTTAGTCCGATTGTTCATTAAAATTGCAGAAATGTGAATGCGTAAATCCAAAAAAAAAACAAACGAAGAATTCGATAACGTTTTCACTAGAGTTTTTTACAATAAAGTTGCAGAGTCACTTTTTCTTAAGCAGAAGTTCAGTGGTGGTCGGTCAGGACAACTATAGCGTAAAATTCCTTTCACAAAGTGTCCCAGGGACAAGTGTCCACCCTGGATATCTTTTCTGTTGCTTGCAAAAGAAAAAATCACGAAAACACGTCAACTTTGATAGAGAGGGGGACAGCTTTTGGTGGAAAAATTGTTTTCGAGGTGTCGCCACCGCTCTACCCCTAGAAACCGTCCCTTTGAAATTTTCAAACTCGAAGAGAAGTTGTGTCGGACCTCGTTTGAAAAGTAATTTTATTCTCTACATAATCAAGCTTTTATTTTTCATTTTTGCACATCAGCCTTGTAGAAATTGAACGAAAACCAAATAACCCGAATTTAACCATGAATGTCGGAATGGAAATAAGTGTACATGTAGACTTAAAATGTCTCGAGGTTCCAAAGGTACCAATAACAATTCCTATCGTTTCAATGAAAATTGATAAACCCTAATTTTTTTTGAGGAACAATTTATTGATATTTTCCTCTGCACTTACTGGTTTTGGTACTTCGTGGCAAGACATCACTTTGGAATTTGTTGAATTTTTAATTTGATTAAAATGGTTTGCGCATTATAAAATATAATCGAAATTATCGGTCTGTATTACAAAAACAATAATTCTGCAAGAGCGGTAGCTCGTGTCTTCAAATTTAAATCATCCTTACAAAAAGGGATGTGACCCTTACGTATTTCAGTTCCTTATGATATTCAGTGAGGTTAGTTCGGTTCAAAATAAAAACACAAAGTTGACCGCCCCATAGGAAGTGATAACGGCCAAATCGTGATTCGGGAACATGTTCAAATTAACAACAGAACGACTGTATGAACGATTGCTGAAAAATCCGGTGTTTCAAAAAATACTGTTCCCAGAATGTCTGAAAACAGTTCAGATTTTTCTGGGAATTCCGAATTTCTGCAATAAAGGATTTTAAGGGCTAATATCCTTGGAACCAGTATTCTCGCGGTATTATTAAGGCCTAAAATTCAAAGGGTAGTGGCGTACAGTTTACTACTAGATAATAAAAGTATCTGGAATTTCCCGAGACGTCTTAAACTCGTACGATATCGGACGCACATGGGCCATTGTCCAAGGTCCAACATCTGGGGTTGCAAAAACTACATATGGTAACCGTAATTCAGAGACCAACAAAGAACTGGTTTTCGATTCCCATGTAATCCAAATTTTTGGTCCCTAAAATAAATGGAAGAACATGAATAGGACTGACCGACGATGGAATTTTCCAACCACTTTGTTGGACCACGGTTCAACCCCCTCCTGCAGGGGTGACCGAGATCTGCCGACAAAGGAGAACGAGAAAAAGGAAGAAAGGTTCAGTCCCACCGGTGCTTTCTCAGAAGAATCATCTGCAACCAAACCGCGCATCGCTCAGGGCAGGGACAGTGTACCATCATCATAACAGTGCATATACAAGCAGGGTGTGGGTTCATGATTCAATGGATTTAATTAATACCTCTTGCAACCCTACAAAACTAGTTATTCTTGGAACCACCAATGACTAGTTATTCTTGGAACCACCAATGACTAGTTATTCTTGGAACTACCAATGACTAGTTATTCTTGGAACCACCAATGACTAGTTATTCTTGGAACTACCAATGACTAGTTATTCTTGGAACCACCAATGACTAGTTATTTTTAAACCATTAACTAAGTACCGTCTCCTACAACCTGTATTGCATGGAACTACTAGTGATATTAGTTACGCAATAAAGCATTAAAACAACCAAACACGAGTGCTTAAAACCAGTTTCTCTCGGTCTGAAAAAGAAAAAATTGAGAGTGGTCCTTCGGTTTAAACTAAAATTGAACCAGCTGCGGAAGCACATACCACTAACTTACAACAGTGTCCTGGAGAGATACAACAGCTTCTCAAATCATAATGGAATATCAAATGGTGAGACTTTGAGTAAAAAGATACAACAGTTGTTAATTAAAAAATTAATAATGAGTGACATCGCCTCGTATGGCAATGCAAGCACGTACTCTTCGCGGCATGCTTTGCATCAAATGATTAATATCCTCCTGGGGTATTTCATTCCATGCTACCTCAAGATGATGTCGTAAGGTCATCCACATTGTTTGAAGGCCTCGATAAATTTCGAATACGGCGACTCATCATGTCCCAAAGATGTTCAATGGACGTTAGATCCGGTGACCGTGCAGGCCAAGGCAGTATTTCCAATTGTGCTTCTTCTAGGTATTGTCGAGTAATATTCGCACTATGTGGTCTTGCATTATCCTGTTGGAAAATGCCATTTGGTAAAGTTTGCATGAAGGGTACTAATACTGGCCTCAGAACATTGTTAATGTAGCGACGTGCGTTTGGGGTGCTTGGAATGAACACAAGAGAAGATCTACGACCAACACATATCGCACCCCAGATCATAACACCAGGTGTTAAAGCTGTGTGGCGCCTTTCACAAAATTGCAAATTTCTTCTTTCACCTCAGTATTGTGTGACATTTCTACGACCATCATTGATCCATAAACAAAATCGAGACTCGTCACTGAAGACGATATTGTTCCACTCATCACTCCAATTAACTCGTTCTTGACACCAGGCCAATCTGAAAGCTTGGTGTTGGGCGGTTAGTGGTAGTCGTAGATTTGGGCGGTATGAATGCAGGCCAAAAGACGAAATTCTTCTGTAAACTGTTGCCATCGACACCCGACGATTTAGAGCTCCCATCCAATCTACTGCGACAGACGTTGTTTGAAATCGATCACCAATGGCCATCCGTCTAAGAAGTCGATCTTCACGTGCATTGCTGCTACGGGGAAGACGTCCTGCTGGACGATGTTGCTGAACCCTTTCTTCAGACCATGAAGACCATATTCTCGCAATCGTGGTGCGGTTCCGATTCATTCTTCGGGCAATCTCACGAAAAGGAAGTCCACCCTCCTTCATGCCGATAATTCGCCCTCTATCGAAATCCGAAACGTGGAAAAAATTTCGACGCTGTCTCACTGGGGGCATTTTGAGATGTCTTGTTCACAGTTCAACAACAAAATAAACTGACATTTTCATGTAAATATTATTTTATTTATTTACAACTGAATAAAAAATCTAAAAGGTCAATGACAAAAAAACCACTAGAATTCTGTCTTTTTTACTGAAAGTCTGATCATTTGATATTCCATTATGAAGCATTATTTTGCCAAAATTACAAGACTTAATTATAAGTATTACTGGGTGGTGCATTTCACGTGAAAGTGAGTGTATTTACGAAATTTGCAACAAAACATTTAAAACTCAGACGACAAATCAAAAGTGTTAAATGTTATTTTTTACAGCAACAATTGTGCGGGTCAAAACAAAAACCGATTTATCATGTGCTTACATATCTGTGCGGTTTTAGTTTTAAACTCTGTACAATTTACAACTCACAAGTTTTTGATATCTAACCACTCGCCAAATGAAGGCGATCATGTGCGTGCTGTTATAGAAAAAGCAGTTGCCAAAACCCGAAAATCCAGATCCATCTATGTGCCTGAACAGAATGCGCCAATAATCAGGCAGACGAAAAAGAAGGGAAACAATTTTTCTGCAAATGAAATGTGTCACAAAGATATCTTTGACCTCGAGGATCTTTCTTCTCAGCTTGGCATGAAAAATGTTGTCAAAAATTAAAATCGTAAAGCAGATGAAATTAGTGAATTAAAAATGTTTATGGTAAAGAAAGACCCATCCGGGACACTACTTTAGAACACCTCATACGAAGAAAAAAAACATTTACAAATCATCATTTTAAAGTGAAACGCCAAAAACCAGATTTTTCGTCCCTGAGGTTAAAAAATGTTTAGAAGGGAAAAGCACTTTTTACAGAAAATTAAAAACAATCATTATTAACCTGGAAAACGGCTAATTCTATTATATTACTTAGATTTCTGTAGAAGACTATAGATTTTGTACCTACAATTTTTCTGATCTCATCTCTAAATTTAAACATTTTTATTTGCTCAATTAAAATTAAAACAAATAAAAGTTTATTTTCGACCATAAATTATGAGATAATTTTATTTTATGTTAAAAGTTTTAATTAAAAACTTTGAAGAAATTTTAGGAAAAACTGATACAAATGCTAATTACAAGTAAAGAGATGGGGAAAGATGCTCTGTCTCTATTACATTTAAATTAAAAATATTTTGTAATGTAAGTGATATGATAGCTATTTCGAGGTTATAAAAGACTTTACTCCTTATTATTTATGATAACAAAATTATAATTAAAAATAAAACATTTCAATTTGAAAACCTTGCTCCTGCAAATTAATAATTTTTGACTGGTGACACTGTTCTTCCCAACCGACGATATGTATATAAAATTTATCAAGAGATCCTCGTAATTTTAAGACGTGAGGCTATGTAGAAAAATAACATACAGTGTGAACCATTTGTTTTAGGGTCATTCTGGAAAAAAAAATTATTGATTGCGAGATTTAGCCTGGATTTTTTTAAAATTATAGAGCTCTGTAAACTGCACATTTTTAGCAAAAATGGCCGGTTTGGTATAAAATTTAAGGCCTAATATGACAGTTGCTAGAAGCAACATTTTAATAAACATATTAATGATTTTTTGGAAAAACTCTGTGCACACCACTGGATTGACCACCTCTCAAAACGGGCATGTACAAAACTTTATCGAAAAATTTTAAGTAATAACGATTTTGTAGAAGAATTACTTTATCACGCTTTCCATAAATGATAAATAGATTTAAATCATCTTCGTATGATAAATTTAGTATTGCCATAATTAATAATTTAATTAAAAAACTGTAAAAAGTTGGTAAATGTTTCCATAGAAACTTTATCACCGATCTGGTATGAAATCTATTAAGGTATTATAGTAGGAAATAAGTTCTCTTAAAAAAAAATCGAAACGGTTGATTTTAGATATATGTAGGTATTAATACACAAAGTGATAGTTATTTAATAAGATGGCGTTAAGAAAAATGGAGGTTCCCATTTAAAAAACCCAAGTTTTTAATGATTTGTGATTCTCAACTTTAAGAATTATTTATGACCACCCTGTATGTCATTTCGCGAGTTTTACTGCATACGCGGCTAAAGTTGTGTTTTATTAACAACTCCTCAAAGAATTGCAGCGATATAACTTTCTCTTTTTTCATAATATCGCCTAATGAATCAATGACTGCAACTGTCACATTTTATCTTTACGTATAAATATCTCCAGGACGGATAAGAATAAGCGTAAAACGTTTCATATAAAAGGTGTTCAGAATTCACCGTAGAGTACAAAAACGCAATAAAATATAGGGCGTTCCATTTAAAATAAGCGAGACGATATCTACTTCCGGTATAACCGGAAGTGTCATCTTGAAAATATTTTTAGCGCATGTCCCCCAACGACTTAGATATATTCCCATATTTTCAAATTTTTCCAAATTATGATTTGCCCGTATTCAATCAAGGGACTTCCCAGAGGACCACCCTGTATATGGACCCTCGATTCTATTTTGAAGAGTCAAATATACTTGACGAAATACAAAAATCCGCTGCACGGTTAGAACAAGTTCTGTATTGTGTAAAATTTCTGGTTTTTTGTTTTTTTTTTTCAAAATCATCTGTGGTCTGCGTACAATTTGATCAAACAACAAGATCCTGAGAAAAATTTAAGTCCTCTCAAATTTCCTCTTCAACCAGTTATGCAGAAGGATTAGCAGATAAAAAATTAGAGCAAAACTTACGGTTAAAAAAATTCATAATTAAAAAAATAGCTACAAAAAAGCTTGCGTGAAAAGCTCACAAGATTTGCAGAGGAAAGTCAGATGAAAATGGATTGTAATATCCTTAATGATTACCGCCAAAAATACAGAAAAATCGACAGAGGTTTGTTGTGATTGTAAGAAGTGGTTTTGGCAGTCCCTGCAACACAAGTCACTGTAGAGAGGTCGCTCACAACCACTTTGACCAAATTAAGAACAAAATTGTTAAAAAAAAATTGGAACAATATATTAATAACAAAATTAAATTTTAACTTGTTAGATAATGTTGAACTAGAATAAACTCACATATTTCATATAAAATATTTGTTTTTTAAAAATCCGAATTTCATCCGTAAATCAAATCAAATTAAACCTTAAAAGCGCAGGCGACCACTAATTTTTGATGCACAAGCGCACTTGCTCAGGACTTGAGCTAATTTTTCCATGTGCGGGAGTGTGCGCACTTAACCTGCTGACGAGTAGTGATCAACGAACTCATGAGCGTGTGCGTTTCTCAATGAGCAAGTTAACACCGCACGCTGGTGAGTGACTTCCGAGCGTTCGTTTCCAACCCCTGTTTATATCCATACAATGTACGAAGAGTACAACACCTGCGGCGGGAAGATTAGGCTTACATAAGGAATTTTGTGGCTAAATCAATAATAATAATGTTGTTGTTTCAAGTATTCTTTTTACGGACGAAAGAACATTCACCCGTGACGACGTTAATAATACATGTAATTGTCATGTATGGTCAGACGAAAATCTCCACACAACAATCGAAAGTAATTTTCAATATGAGCTTTCAATAAAGTGTGGCGTGGTATGATTAAAAGTTATTTAATTAGCCCCTTTATTTTGGAGAATCGCCTCACAGGAGAAAACTACTTGAATTTAATTCAAAATTATTTATAGCGACTTCTAGATGTTCTTTTAAATATTCAAAGTCAAATGTACTATCAGTAAAATTGATCTTTTACGCATTCCTTTCGAAATGTTAAGCAACATTTAAACTAAACACCCCCAGGGCGTTAGATTGTTCGAGATGGTCCTATTACAAGTAGTTGGCCTCCAGGATTTCCAGATCTCACACCATTGGACTACTGTTTGAAAGGCCGGTTTAAAATGATATGCACGGAGTAAAAATGGATACTCGAGATACATTAAAAATGCTGCAGATGATATTAAAAAAGAGACATGAAACGATGAGGAACGCAATGAATGCTCTTCATAGCCGAAGAAAAAGTGTTTAAGTCAATGGCAGTATTTTTGAATGTTTATTTATACAATACTACGATAACCGAACTGTTAATTTATAAATTTTTTTATGAAATTAATGAATTTTTTGAATTTTATGTTTTAAATTTTATTTACGCTATAACTTACAAACAAGTAAGAATCTGTTAACAACCTTTAAGTTGTTTTACATTTACTTTTCATACCCAATGCACTCCTCATATTTGGCACGATCCTCCCAACTCACCCTGTATAGTAAGAATTACTATCTAACTCAAGCACTCAGTGGACACGGAAGGTTCCAGATCTACACTCATCATATACGAAAAAAATTGGTCCGAATTAGAGTCGAAGAGACCACAAAGCACTGTATTTTTCAATGCACGTTTTTGAATAATAAAGAGAAAAGTTAAACGATTGCATAACCAACCTGACTTCAACAACTCTTATAAACGGAATATTGGAAAGCAAAACGAAATGAGATCGTTACACTAATGCCTTTTCTGCTATGGCAAAAGACAAGGAACTAATGGAGCGTACCACTACTCAAGAAAGACAAAAAAACGAAAACGTAATAACCCAATAAAAAAAAAGGATATGCCACATTATACAGGGGAAATAAACGCTTGTCCCCTAAAAAGTGACAATAACGATTGGTTTTACAGAGTTATAAAGAACAGAATATTAACGCCTTGACACTGCCGATACGTTATTCTCCAAGGATAATTCCGAATCATTGAAGGTGGGTTCCTAGGTATCTGAGGTTTTTTAGTGGGTAGGCGCTTCGACGAAACCCACATTACTCAACAGTCAGAACAATATATCCAGCTGTGTTTTTGCAGATTTGCCTCTTGAAAAAAACAAGAAAGTACTTTTGAGGAAATTACGAGGATCTCAAAGAACCTTTGAGGATTACTAACATTAAACAGCCGATTCACCAGAAGGTTCGCCGCAAGGATGTTGAGAGATAATACGCTAACAAAATGATCTTTCCGTTCTTACCATTTTATTGTAAGTAGCAAAATTGACTGAAATGTAAAATTTAGCCAAGATCTTTGCAAGAAAATTTGGAAAATATTTGGAAACTTTTAAGATAGTTTAATACACTTTCCACCTCAAAAACCAATAATACTTGAAACGTGCTGCACTTGATTTCCCGCCCAAAGTAAAGGATTACTTATGAAACCAATCATGTCACTTTGCAATACAATTTCTGGTTATAGTTAACACCAGTTACAAAAGGAATTTAGATGAAAATATAAAACACCTTTACGTATATTGGTGTCAATTCATATTTTGATGGCACACCCATTAAGTTCGCTCTTCAAAATTTTGACCCTATAAAAAAGTCGTTAGATTCCTGAAAACTCAGTGTTACCGGGTATGTCAAAACACAGACTAGAAGAAAAAAACGAAATTTGACTATATATTTATATAGCTACCGATATTGAAAACGTGGAAAAAACATGTACAGTTACTCAGAAAATTGAGGGTACGCGATCATTCGCTAGAAAATTTTCTTATTCTCATTCTCATAATAAATATTTTCGCCAAATATTTTCAAGCAACTATTATTTCGTCCAAAACAACAATTTTTCAAATAAAGAAAAAAAATAAAAATAATAAATTGGAGTCAATAGGGCAAGATAGTTCAAACATGCTTGAATATTCTCACCCAAAATTGAGCGTACAGAACCAAACAACAACAAAAAATTTTAGAATGACAAAAAAACTGTTGAAAATGCTGGTGATAAACGATTTTGATTTATCAGTGCCCCATAGACGATTCAGTTTCGGCACACTTGTTAAAAGCCTAAAAAGGATTTTCAAGATGAAAACTCAGCGACGTGAAACTGGTGCAACCGGAAGGAAAATAATTGTGAAAATTTCTTCACAAGGAAAAAGTATGCGAGAAATCGGTACAATTGTAAGCAGAACGCATTCCACAATTCAGAAAATTATAAATAAATTGCTATACGAAGGAACACTCAAAAATAATATTGGAAGAGGAAGAAAGAGAATTCTTAGTGCTGAGGATGAACGTTTTATTGTCCGTCAAATTAAAGAGGATCCCAAACAGAGCGTTCCTAAATTGACTGCAGAGCTGAGCTCAAGGATTGGACAATCAGTATCCACAGAAACAGTTCGCAGGGTACTTAGGAAAAATAATTATAATGGACGAGTAGCTCGGAAGAAACCATACATAGATACATATCTAAAGTAAATAGAATTAAACGACTAAATTTTACTCGGGAATACATTAATAACACACTGGATTTTTGGAAACAAGTTATTTTCTCAGACGAAACCAAAATAAACCTTTTTAGATCGGATGGAAAACAAATTGTGTGGAGAAAACCGAATACAGAACTAAAAATGAAAAACACAGTTGCAAGTGTTAAGCACGGTGGATAATCTATGATGTTGTGGGGGTGTATCTCATCCAGCTTTACCGGAAAATTGCACTTCATGGACGGAATAATGGATAGACGTGTTTATATATTAGATGTATACCTATGACTCCGCGTTTTTATTTCTAGTTCTATTTTCTTTGAAAAAATATTTTTTTATTTAAGGAATTTTATTTCATTTTTTGCTCCATATTACCAGCTTTCTATTTATATATGATAGTTGCTATATGACCTTTTAAAACTTTTCAATTAAGGTTTAAATATGTCCAATTTTGTGCCGAATAAACATCATTTGCGGGAAGCTTTGCTCTTCCTTTTCCATCTTAAGAAAAACGCCACTGCCGCTCACCAAATGCTCGTTGAGGCTTATGGCAATGATGCTGCATCTATAAGAACTTACCAACAATGGTTTCAGCGCTTCAAATCAGGTGATTTCGACCTCAACGACAAGGAGCATGGTAAGCCATCGAAAAAATCTGAAGACAAAGAACTGCAGGCTTTATTGGACGAAGACGCCGCGCAAACGCAAGAACAGTTCGCATCTTCCCTTAACGTCACGTAGAAAACGCTTTCGGTTCCTCTTCACGCTATGGGAAAAATTCAAAAGGAAGGAAAATGGATGCCTTATGAATTGACGGAAAGGAACAAAGAGCAATGAAAAACGACGTGTGAGATCTTGCTTGAACGTTTTCAAAGAAAGTCTTTTCTACATCGTATCGTGATCGGAGATGAAAAATGGCTTTGCTTCGACAATCCAAAGAGGAAAAATCATGGGTGGGCCCGGGTGAGCCAACAACTTCGACCGCAAAGCCAAATATCCACGGGAAGAAGGTATTGCTCTGCATTTGGTGGGACCAGCGCAGCATACTGTATTACGAGCTTCTCCAACCTGGCGAAACAGTCACTGCCAATCATTACGTCCAACAACTAGTGCAGTTGCGTAATCAACTCGCAGTAAAGAGGCCAGAATGGGCGGATCGACACGACAAAGTCATACTGCTTCATGACAACGCAAGGCCTCATGTCGCTCAACCATTCAAGAACACCTTGAAGGATTTCAAATAGGAAGTCTTACCGCAGCCACCATACTCGCCAGATATCACCCCGTCGGATTATCACCTTTTCCGTTCAATGGCTCACGGTTTGGCAGAGCAGCGCTTCCAGAATCGCCAAGAAGTCCAAGAATGACTTGATGAATGGATCGCTTCAAAACCGACGAATTTTTTTTACGATGGAATCCATAAACTGCCTAATCTCTGGGAAAATGTTGTCATTAACGATGGAAATTATTTTTAATAAACATTGTTAATAAATTTATAGTTTCAAGCAGTTGAAAATCCGTAAAAAACGCGGAGTCATAGGTATACACCTAATAAATATGTATACCGAGAGAAAATTTGGGAGACTTAGTTGAAAAAATGAACGTGCCAAGGGATTATTATTTTCAACAAGATAATGACACGAAACATACGGCGTTAATAGTTCGCGAATAGGCTATTATACAGGGTGTTTCAGAAACTCGTTGCCAAACTTTAGGAGGTTACAAGGGGTGATAAGTTAAGTCAGTTTGCCTTATAAACATATATCTGGAAATGAGTCGTTAAGGGACTAGACAAAAAATTGTTAAAAACGTTAAAGAATGAATATGTTTTCGTATTTACGACTTTTTGCATTTTTGTCTTCTATGGTAATTATTGGAAAGGAAAAACAATAAAATATTACGAGAATCGTTCAATATTGCGGCCACCGACTTGCTTACATGCAGTCGTACGCCGAACCACTGGAAAAAAAACCATGTGGATCTCTCAGATGAAAGTGACTTGCAGCCATCACTATTCCAAGCAATTCTTCTTCTGTTACAAGTGTTTCATAAACTAGTGATTTGAGGTAACTCCAAAAAAAAAATCAAAAGGTATTAGATCTGACCTCCGGGCCGGCCAGTTAAGAGGTCGACTCCGTCTAATCTAACTCTCAGAAAATTGTAAGTTTAAGTGGTCCCACACGTTGCAATTAAAATTTGCCGGAGATCCGCCATGCTGTGACCACATTCTTTGGCGGATATTCAACGGAATGCTTTCGAGCAACTCACGAAGTACGGTCCAATAACTCTTATTGGCATAATTTCCTATTATGCCCACCCACATGTTGGTAGAAAACTGATGTTGGTTGGACTTCTTAAATGTTCTATGAGGATTTTGGTCGCTCTAAATATGACTATTACGGCTATTAAAGTAACCTTCTATAAACAAATCAATGCAATATGAAACTATAAGCATTGTTTAACATTTTAACAATTTTTTGTCTTGTATCTTTACGACTCATTTCTGGATATACATATATGCAAAATTACGTTATTATCCATATCTTAGACATACTAGGAAAAAGTTGAAACTTGGACATCGTACTAAAGTGGAGGTGATCTATTGATTAATAATATTTTCATGACAGTACCACTTCCGGTTATATCGAAAATGAATGTCAACTCGCTCATTTTAAATGGAATATCCTATATATTATAACCAATTTCGATTTTGTGGAACATCACGAATATTTTTCGTGCATAGTGTTCTATACCTAATTTCTACGGTTTTCGAGATATTTAGAATTTTCCAAAAAAATTTTGAGTTTCAGCCATGAATGTATTTTCTAATAATTCAAAAATGGCTAAGTATTTTGCAATTAAATTCTGCGCTATTGTACAAAATGCTTTACAATCGTTGAATCAATGAGTTAAATCAAGTTTTTTCATACAGGGTATTCAAAAAGAGAGTTCAAAATTATCATTCATGAATTGTAAAACTCACATTTTTTAAATAGGAACCCTCCTATTTTTTCAACAAATACATATTTAACACCAAAAATAAGTACTATTTTCAATTCAATTGTCTATATCTAAATCTAATCTTTTACATTTTATTTATTAAAAAAAAACACTTGCCAATGTTCAGTACTTAACAACTTATTTTTAAATAACGTCTAGAGTTACTAGGTGTAGACAGTGCAGAATTTAATTGCAAAATACTTAGCCATTTTTGAATTATTAGAAAATACATTCATGGCTGAAACTCAAAATTTTTTGGAAAATTCTAAATATCTCGGAAACCGTAGAAATTAGGTATAGAACACTATGCACGAAAAATATTCGTGATGTTCCACAAAATCGAAATTGGTTATAATATATAGGGTATTCCATTTAAAATGAGCGAGTTAACATTCATTTCCGATATAACCGGAAGTGGTATTTTCATGAAAATATTTTTAATCAATAGATCACCTCCACTTTAGTATGATGCCCAAGTTTTGACTTTCTCTTAGTCATAGTTTCCAAGATACGGATAGTGGCTCAATTCGTTTGACACCATGTAGTGGAAACTTTCATAATTCTATCTACGTGTTTCTGCGCCTAAAGAAGGCTCTAAAACAGTTTTTTGTGTTTGTCTAACTTTTAATATGAGGGCACACACCCTTTCTTCGGCAGTTACAGTGAGTCAAATTAATATTGGGACACCAATTTGTAAAATAAAAACGCTTCTGTAAATTGGATCAAACAATTTCATTGGGGCCCTTCTTTATGGATATTAGTAGAATATAGTTCTTCAAACATATTAGTTATAAAAAATGCATGGAACAAGAAATAAACTGCGATTGCGCAAATTAAAAAACAACATCTCGACTTTTACATGCAAAATTAATATTGGGACAGCACGCATATTGTCACGTAAACATACTAAAAAAGACAAACAGATACGAATATGGGTAATGTAAATAACAGTTTTCTCCTAAGTAGAAAAATATAATTTTATGAGTTTGAATGTTATTGCATATTATAAAATTTGAGCAATATGTCGCGAAGAGGTCAAAATACTTCTGATTCATAGCGTCAGTCAGTTATATACCATAATTCAAAAGGAAAATCGTGTCGTAAAACATCGAAGTTGTTTAATATCCCGAAAACCACTCTTTGGAACATTTTACAACGTTTTGAGAACGGAGATAGGATTGATTGAAAAAAGCAGAAAGGCCAACCCGAAAAGCTATCGGTGTATGAGAAGATATTCATTATCCGTGAGGTAGAAGAAAATCCCAAAATAAGCGCCCCTAAACTAGTGACTCTACTTCTGCACAGAACAGGAAATAGAGTCTCCGCTCACACTATTCGCAATTTAATAAAAAAACAGCAGATACCATTCTCGAACAGTTAGAAATAAACCCTTTACAAGTAAGGAGAATCAAAAAGTGTCTAGATTTCGCAGAAAAATATCTTATCAAGAAGTTGGTGGGAACACGTTATTTTTTCTGACGAGTCGAAATATAACGTTTTTGGGATCAACGGTAAAGGAAAAGTATGGAGAAAACCCAATACGGAGCTGTAACGTAAAAATATAAATACCACAATCAAACACAGAGGAAGGCATATTATGGTTTGGGGGTGTTTTTCGGCACAAGGCAAAGGTTCTTTAGTGTTCACAGAAGGGAACATGAATGCAGATCACTATATACAGATTTTACGAGAAAAATTTGGCATCCGCAACACACTCCAGTACTACCAAGATAATGACTCCAAGCATAAAGCTTGCAAAACGAAAGGACGATTATTATACAACTGTCCTAAGGTACTGAAAACTCCTCCCCCGACTGCA
Source organism: Euwallacea fornicatus (assembly GCF_040115645.1). Taxonomy (NCBI): domain Eukaryota; kingdom Metazoa; phylum Arthropoda; class Insecta; order Coleoptera; family Curculionidae; genus Euwallacea; species Euwallacea fornicatus. Next base: position 523,891 of record NC_089565.1, on the reverse strand, counting down.
ACGATATACAAAAATTTATGGGCGTACCTCGACCAACGAATACGTAAGCACTCAATATCTAGTAAATCTGAACTGAAACTACGTTTACAAGAAGAATGGCAAAAAATACCTGTAGAATATTCCCGAAAATTGAATTCGTCTATGCCTCGAAGACTGGCTGCCGCCATTACTGCCAAAGGACTTCATACTAAATATTAGCAATATTTCTTTTATGTCCTTTTTATGGAAGTGCTATCCCAATATTAATTTTGCCTTGAAAACTTGAGATATTTTTAAAATTTTGCTCAATCACAGTTTATCTCTTGTACCATACATTTTTTTATTACTAACATATTTGTAAAAGTATATTTCACTCATGTGTATGAAGAATAATGTAAATAAAGTTATTTGTCCCAATTTATAGAAGCATTTTCATTTTATCAACTGGTGTCCCAATATTAATTTGACTACCTGTAGCTAGCACCATCGGTCTCCAAAGGGAGTCAGCGTCTGCTTTGTCTCATCATTGAGTTTAACACGTATATTATTGTTGGATACTAATAAACCTTAGCTATAGTTAGAAACCTTGTTGGTTATTTTTTGCAGTAAACAATATCTCTAAGACTGTGAACCAAGTGCTGTACAAACGTGATTGTTCAGCCCACAGGTAGGTTGGCGACCATTTTGCAAATCCCAGAATTCCGGTAATGTATGCAAAATATAATTCTTTTGGTTTTTCTACAGGAATAACATCACTTGTGGTTCTACAAAAAGGACAACTACATTTTGACCTTCCTAGACGGGTTGTACACGCTTCTGGTCACTTCCCACCGGAAGTAGATTATCAGGCTTTTAGGAATTAATGTCCTTCGAAAAATAGTTAATAACTCGAATAATTTATGGAAATAGCGTTTAAGACATCCATAGTTTGAAATAAGTATAACCTGCTACTTCTTCATTTTCCTCAATTAGACTTCTCTTCACTAACTTCAGGGTTGACAGAAACATTTCTTCGTTCACTCCCAGTGTCAACTTCCGCAAAGCTACTCAGTTCACCTCGCATTCCATTGACACTTCTGGAATGACACAAATCTCGCATCGAATCCATTTAGCTGATATTTTCCTGTCTAATTCACTCCTAATCCATTAGGCTTGGTCTTATATGTAGTTAAGTACTCTTGGAACGATTGATTTGCTGATCATCAAGTCGGCACTTCCCAGTTAATATAAAATACACACTTTACTAAAACTTCTATAAAAATTTGTTTTCAATTCAAAACTCTAACCAACATTGATAATTAAAACAACCAACAAATATATTTTCTTTATTCGCAGTTTATCAAAACACAACCATTTTAAGGTTTTTTAAATTACAAAATCCTTAAAACTCTTGGAAAATCTATTGTCTGTCATATCCATTCCTATGCTAGCTGCACGCTCCTCGTTTGTGAATGACAGAAGGGATCGTCACTATAAATATAAAAAGAACTACATTAACGTGACAATAACAACTTTTATCACAACAAAACAAGTCCCGAAATAAGATCTCTTTCTGAATGTTGCTCTTTGATAATCAAAGTCGACACACAACTTTCAATGTATTTAATACGAAATTATTAGAGTGTTGTTGATTGGCTGCAAGCGAATTTACCTAGAAACGTTGAAATACAGCTCGTATATTCGTCAGATTCTTTGTTTCCATGGAAACGAATATCACAATTTAACAATAGACTGGTACAGTGAAGGTATAAAGTATGTAAGATTTACAATGTATAATTTCAGGTTTCAATTGAAAAATGAACACTTGAACAACTTTTTAGGACGATTCTTCTTACATAAAATTTAAACAAAGCAGATGTCTCGGAGCTGTCTGTTCAAATAATAGTAGCAGAACCGATTTTTGCCGCATCTGAACGCATCAACAATGTTGAAATTATCGCATAGAACATATAATTCCAAAATTCATGTCTCTATAGTTGTAATCAACCAATCAAAATTCTAAAAAAAATAGTTTTTTCAATAAAATATTAAAAAATTAACGAACATAACGTGAATTAAGTTACTTCTTTTACAATTAAGGTTTTTTCAAAAGAATTTAAATGCAACTTTATTGTTTTACAAGAAATATCATAAAACTGATCAGACTTGCATCATAACTGTTCAACAGAATATTATGAGAAAAATGATGATCTTAATCAGTCTAGGGGTGGTTTTATACAGTTATCATATCAATGGGTTTTTAATGAGGTCCAATTTAGAGTCTAGAATGTAATTAGATAAGCTAATGTGGGCTACATGACTCATGATCAAACCAACATAGCGCTAATTAACATCTGCTCATGCGCACGACTTCTAAAACACAGAACCATTAGCACTTCCGCGCCACAACACTTTTCTTTTCAAGACTGATCCCAACAAAAATTGAAACGTTTGATTGGTATGAGTAGGAATTGTTTATGCTGACTGATAGGAGAAGCAACATTGGAATTATACTAAACCAACCAAAAAGTGCAACTTTTACTGCCTAAACTGTAAAAAACCTTTTTTTTAATTTACCTGCTTAAGTAATTTACACATAAACTAAGACAAGAAAATACTAGACCTGTCACTGTCAATATCTCAATAGACAATGAAGCAATAAAGGATGCATATACTGTGAGTTCTGGTAACAGCAAAAATTTCTGTGTTATATGCCACGTGACGACATGTGAGTACTCGTTGCTAGTAATTAAAGGACGTATACCAAAACTTACTATGACGACTCCATTTTCCTTCCTCAAGCTTTCCTTATACCGTACGGTCTAAATTTACCCCCCCCCCCCCAAACTTTTTTAAGATTTTTTTCCGTTGAAAAGCAGTATTAAATAAGGCAAAAATACTGATTTTATAGCCACCGAAAACGTATAAAATACATTGGAAAAGGTTTCTTTCCACAACTTTTTATGTTTACAGATACATATTCTTTATATTGTCCTGAAAATGTGAGGAACCTCACTTAACCCCTCACTTGTTGCTCATAGTGCAATAATTGATGGGTTAAGTAAATAATAACATACTCTTAAGCATCATGATAACTTTGGTGAAAATTGATTAATTGTTCCATATTAAAACACCTCAAAAATAATTAAAGATCCCTTGAAGTACTTCAAAATATTTTCAAAAAAAACTCAAAAGAACTATAAAATGACTAAAAAACAGGTTTTCATTTGTTTTGTTGAAAAATGTTTTTGTCATAAATAAATTTAATATTGCATGAGTCAAAAAAGAGAAACAAATACTATTTAATTTAAATTAAATTAAAAAAAAAAAATTAAAATATACATGAATCCCATTTAAAAAAAACTTTACTTAAAAGCTTGAAAATTAATAACTTTTCAGAAAATCTAACTATGTAACTGGATTCTATAGCAAAACTTTCGTAAAAAAACCGCTTTTTGATTCTCATTAGATTAAATCATAGTTGAACTAGAAAGAAGCCCTGTAAATTCTCAATTTTCATGAACCCCCCATATTCATACTAGGAACAACTGGGAATAAACTGATCTTTTCTGGACGAAGGTCAAAAATCGAGGGTTTAACATCTATCTTGCTCTTTTTTTTATCTACTCCTTGCTCTCTGCCCAGCAAAGGTAATGAAAAATGGGTAACCTACACATTTTCGTCTTGTTTAGTCCTTTCCTTAGGCAAAAGACTCGTTAATTTATCGGTAAGTAGTTTCACGTATATCAGAAGTGTTTGAAGATCGATTGGAAACTGGATGTTTATCAACTTCTCCTTTGAGTATTTCTAGAAAAACTGGTATCTAAAAGTGCTATATCTGATTTTGTGCCCGAGTTTTTCTGACCAAAGGTTTTTTTCAGAAAAATCTCTCGTAAAACGTGGGTTAGCTGACTTACAAATGAACTGTATAGCGTGTTTCAAATTTTGGTTTTGAATTATATACCTGAGTGTCATGAGAGTGCTCACAGAACTGATGGAAGTAACCAAAGGAATTTTCAGAAATCGACAAAATTACTAGATATTATTGAAGAAAAGATCCTGAATATTGAGTAATACTGAAATATTGTATATGAAGTTAATTTTAATTTAATTTATTAGGGTAATATGTATATTAATTTAAGTTATCTCACCTTATACTACGGATAACCAACACGTGCCACCACATCTCATTTCAGATTAATTCCGGTTATGGTTTCTCGTTTTCTTCCGTTTCGAGTGGAGTTTCGATCTCGTCGCTTCGACGTCGAGTCTTTTATCGAATCGACTTCTTTGTCGTCACTCGATAGTGCGTGGCGATTCATTCTGACGCGTGTCGTCGTCGTTTTTTGCGGCGTTAGCAATATTCACACCATTTTGCATCGCGGTGACGCTGCATTATCAAATATTAGTAATATAGTTTTTTACTAATGTATAGTCTCATTTTTTTTCGGATAATGTTTTAGAAGAAATTAATATAATAATATAATAATAAGAGAAAAAAAAATAAAAGAGAGAAATCTAATCAAAATCAACTGAAACTTTTCGTCGCTCTTGTAGCAGATTTCTTGCACATCACATAAAATTATAAAAAAAACAAGAATGTACCTAGCTGAATGAGTTTCAGGATTCAGTATAAGCAACCCCTTTATTTATACAGACTGTTTCAAACCTTTGGGATCAAACTGCTAAGGATTGTTCAGTGCAATAATAGAAGACATTGGAGCATAGGAACTCATGTTCGGAAATGTCTTCCTAAAGCTCTACAATCTTATGATGCTTTAGGACACATACGTGTAAAAATGTGTTTTATCAAGTTTTAGCACATTTTATTTTGATTTGTTTGGGCAAAATAACATTATACAATAGTAATAGCTGAAAAAGTCATCCTTGAATTTTATTAGTTCGGACGAGATTTGATTGACAGAGGTAATACAGTTCCGTGGCCCCCTAGGTCACCAAATCTAACACCTCCAGACATGTTTTTGCGGAGTCATTTGAAGTCTCTGGTTTATGGAAAGCCACCGGAAATAGCAAAATCTGATTGCATGAATCACTGCTGTATTTGAAACCGTTCAAAACGATTATCCAATTTTTAGCCAAGTCCGTAAAAAACGTATTTATCGTATTAAACAGACACAAGTTCAAGTGCAACATTTTAAACAATTACTATAGTGTTATTTTGTATGAACAAATTAAAATAAAAAATACTAAAACTCGATAAAGGCATTTTGGCACATAATTGTCTTAACGCATCATAAAATTTTAGCGCTTCAAGGAGACATTTGCGGACACGGGTTTTTATACTCAAATGTCTTCTATTATTGTACTGAACAATTCCCAGAAGTTTGATTCCGTGGTTCTGAAACACCCTGTATACAGGGTGTTCTTAAATATAATGTATATGCGAAAAGGGGTAATTATTTAGTTTATTTCATGACGAAAACCTCATGTAAATATAGGGTCGCAAACGCTTTGTTACCGGTCTACGGGATATTCAAATTTCAAAAATTGTTCAGTTTTTTCTTAATAGCTCTCGCAGTTTTTGAAATATTTAGCTAAAATTTGGAATATAGTTTATGCCGTACTACTTCACTGGACATATTAAATAGTTTTAATAATTTACAGGGCGATATTTTTTTAGGGGTCATGCCCCCTTTTCTCCCCCTAAACATTATCGTAATGCGTCACTGCTAGAATCTCAGATATCAAATGAACTTATTATTTTGTTTAGAAACTTTTTGGTTTCTTGTGGGGTTTTTTTGTATTCATGTCGGTTATCAAGGAAAAAAATGAAACACGATTTTCTGCAATTAACTACATGAAATTTATTTTTTTTTAATAATTTTTTTTTTAATGTAGGAGACACTGACTCTATTTGGCTAATCTTTTGTAATTAATTATTAATCCTGGCAGTTCGCGTTTGAAATCTGAATTTTAATTTAAAAGTTTAAGTGGAAGTATCAACTAAAATTTTAAAACCGAGATAACCCTAAATAATATACTAAATAGTAATAATATAATAAAAACCTCAAAAAGGAAACTATATACAGTAACTGTTAAAAATGACCTCCTCCAACCTTTACACATGCGTGCGCTCTTTTTCTCACTGATGTTAGTACTTTTTCTAATACCCCCGTAGTATTTTTTTACGACTTCAAATGTGTCTAATATCCGATTTCGTAACTCATCAACGGTATTCGCTTATCTTATGTACACTAAAGATTTTAATTGCCTCCATAGGAAAAAATCTAGGCTATTTAAATCAGGGAACCTAGGAAGCCATAACTGAGATCCACCTTGTTCTATCCATTTGCTCTCATACATTTAATTCAAGTACCGCCGTGCCAAAAAAAATGTGCTAGGGCAGCATCCTGTATATACCACATTTCATTTTTCAGCAAAAGAGACAATTCTTTGAGTAACAAAGGCAACTCTTGTTGCAAAAATTGCCCATATGAGTTACCAGTAAGACAGTCAGGTAAGAAGGAAGAATTAATCAGACAATGCTCAATCATTCCACTTCATACATTTGATAAAAACTGCTCTTGAAAACTCATTTTTACAATTTGATGGGAATTTTCTTTCACCCATATGTGGTTGTTACGGCAATTTGGGTCCGTTTCTGGTGTCCAACCATGGAGATCTCAATTAATATATAAAAGACACGAAGTCTGTTAAATTTGGGTCGAAAGAACACCATTTAAAATTCAAGAATATATCCTTTTTGACATTTTAAAAATTTCGATGACTTTCGGAGGTATTCGAAACAACTTTAAATTTTGAAAAACACTTTGTCTATTTTCTCAGCTTATTTCGAGAGTTAATTTAAAATGATTGGCATTTCATCATTATAATTCTTCATCTTCCCTAACTTGTCGATATCATATTTGAAATCCGACGTCCCAACTTGTAACCATCATCATCAATTCTATATTTTTCGCATTTCGTATTTCTCAATTCCGATCTTTGTTCTGCTTAGCATGCTGTATCGCATTTTAAGGTTCAGTTTTGAAATATCAAAAATTCTATATTTGCAAAGAATACCTTGGAAAGAACAAAATACAAAACAAATAAATAAAATAAATTATAAGGGGTGTTCGAACAGTTTACCCTGCACCCATAGTCTTTTTCAGAATGAGCGCTGTTACAAGCAGAAATAAATCTGCATTCAAAAACAGGGAAATTCAAAAAAGCTCAAATAAAAAAAATAAAACTCAGGATAGTTCTCAAAAATCTAAACTTCGAATTTCAATTATGACATCGCCACGTTGGAAAACAGCAAAAGTTAGAATTATCAACTGTTAATAATCTTGAATTACCTCGTTAAATTACCTAAAAAAAAATAAAGATTTTTTCGAAAATTTGAGTTTCTTTGATATACCAATAATCATCGTAATTTTTCCAATTGTGAAATGGCATATTCTTGAAGCCCAAGTTGTGCCAGTTACTCTAATTTCACTGACCTCGCATTTTTTATGGTTACGGAGATCTGCATGGTTCATTTCTAGAACGAACGACCTGTATATGTTCGAGATACATACAAAACTGTTCGCGCCGATTAAAAAAAAAGAACTTTGCTGTGTATATTTTTTCAAACCCTATAATTTCCATTACATTTGAAGAGTAAATGCTTAATATCGAAGCGTGAACGTGAAAGTGTTCTTCGGAAGACATTTCCCTTATGTTGAATGTAGGGATCAAAACAAATTCACCGGTAACAAACACATTTGTCATTTTTCACAACATTTCATACTTATTATGAAGTGGCTATTATTCATTTTCCTTTTTAGTAACTTTAGAAGTACAGTAAAAATCGCTTATAACAAACTTCAAAGCACCGACGATTTTGTTCCTTATAACCTACATATTGTAGCTATAATGAACAATTCATGAACGAAACATCTTTATTTATTACAAAAATCACATTTAATAGATAACATAGGACTAGGGCCATTAATGGGGATATTATTCGCTCTCTGATGCCTCAACCACTTTAAAAGAGCTTCATCTAAATCGATATGGGCTGTATTACTAATTTTCTTTATTTTCTCAATTTTAATAGGTGTTTAGGTTAATAACGACGATTTTGGTGAGAGATTGTGTTACTGATTCATTTGTTAATATAAATTTGCGATGTCGATTGCTTCTTGAAAGGTAAACATACCGTATTCAAAACTGGCTCGCTATTAATTGCCATTGTGCAATATACATAGTTTTCACAATTTGAATGGCGACTTTTGTACCAGGAAAGACTTTTGCGAAGAAGTTTAATAACTTTTTTAATTTGAAAAAAAACGGCTGCCAAAATTTATCGATGGTTACCTGAAGCATATGGGAAACATGCTCCATACCAAAAAAGTTGTGAACGATGGTTTAACCGTTTTAAAAATATCGATTTTGATATAAAAGACAAGGAACGACCAGGAAATCTTAAGAAGTTGGAAGATGCAGACTTGTGAAAATCATTGAACGAAGTCTCCACCCAAACGTTGAAACAGTTGGGAGAAAACTTGAATGCGGCCCAATTCAACGTTTCCGACCGTATGTAATATGCATTTGGGAAAATTCAGAAATAAGGAAAATGGGTGCCATATAAATGAAAAAAACGAGACACTGAAAAACGAAAAATCATTTGTGAAGTTTTGCTTGCCAGGCAGAAACGAAAGAAGTTTTTACATCGAGTTGCACAGGTGGTGAGAAGTGAATTTATTTTGACAACCAACAACGCAAAAAATCATGGGTGGATCCAGGCCAACCATCACCATCACCACTAGTACGCAATATCCACGGAAAGATCTTACTGTGTGTTTGGTGGGATAATAGGGGAGTTGTGTTTTATAAATTGCTGAAATAATTACTGGCGATCGATAACGAAAACTGTTGGTAAAATTAACCCGGGCGTCGAAGGAAAAAGGACAAGAATACGTCCAAAGATACGATAGAGTTATTTCCCAACAGGAAAATGCTCAGCTTCACGTTGAATAATTGATAACAAAATATTTGGTAAACGTTAAATAGGACGTTCTACTCTACCCGCCAAACTCGCCAGATTTAGTCCCTTCAGACTATCATTTATTCCGATCCGTGCACACGCACTTTTAGAACAACACTTTCAATCTTACGAAGAAATACAAATTTGGCTTGATAATTGATTAGCGCCGAAAAATAAAAAATTCTTTTGGCACGGATCCACTCTTTGACGGCAAGATGGGAAAAAGCCATTGTTAACGATGGTCAATATTTCGATTATTAACATAATTGAATTTGTTATAGAAATAAACGTTTAAATTTTGTAAAATAATCGACATTATTAACCGAAACACCTATTATTAAACTGATCAATAATCTCTTCCCGGTTCTTCAAAATGCCCGCAATGGTTGAACGGCAAAGTTTTTAATTCACTTGCTAAATTCACACATTTTCACCCGCCTCAATGCGGCAAATAACGACGAATTTTTCCTCAACAGTGACGATTGATTCGGCATATTATAACAAGGAAGAAAGACAAGATACAGTTAACTTTACTAAGTGTCCTGCAACGGTAATTCCTACTTTGTTTAGATTTTTTTAATCATTAAAAACATTCGTTAAAGCCGACAAAATAAACCAATTCTCGACCTGTACAAAGCATAGTTCATTATAACAGGTAGCAAAGTACTCGCCGCCCCAAGAAATGTGTTCATTATAATCGATTTGTTCAATAGTCGATAGTTCGTAATATGTAGCTGATATCAACGTTAAATTGCCATAGCGTTTCAAGGGACCTGAGACTTTGTTCATTATAACCGGTGTCGCTATAAACGATTTCTACCGTATATTGAAAATTCCAAAAACTTAAATAATGATCTGATAAACTTAACAAATAAAAAATTCAATTTAAACTAAAATTGAAGCTACACGGTACCTACTCTAGATGAGCGATATAACGCGAACAAATCCTAATATGAAGCGCCAATGCTCATGGGCGACGCATCAGAATGAGTCCCAAGCGCTCTATCGACGCAATAGGTCTCAAGGTTAACGATCGATTTGGGTCGAATCGAAGTCGAATGGTCGAAAAGAAAAACGAATACTACTAAGATCAGGAAAAAATAAAACCTGATAACGGTAAAAAACAAAAAAAATGGGGCCGTACCATGCTGACCGGCGTGTAGCGGAAGTATTGATGTTGGTTTGCTATACATGTATGAATATGTGAGGCAAAGTACAATAAATTGATTTGTAAAATGAAGTTGAAATCATGATCAATTCATGATAGAGTCCGGATAAATTTCTTAACATAAGGAATAAACAACATTACATTTATACTTCAGTATAAGTTGCGTATTTGGGATTTTTTAAAGTTGAGCTAGTCTTTTCCCTAAAGTTCCTGAAGCTTGCCCCAGTAATATTAGTAATCTCATATTACTCAGCTATATGCTCTTTAGACGAGAGGTATCGGGCCACCTCAGAGTTCACTTATGATTGAACTAAACCAGGTACTACCAGGTGTCTTTTCCAAAAAAAAAAAAAATTGTGTCGTTTAGGGTCAATAAAGCTGAGAATAAAGTCGCATTTACAATGGTTATTTACAATTACTACTCACTGGACTGATTGAGTAAGTTGGTACTTATTAAATGTTAAGGAGTACCAAGGGGTGAATTGCTGATTTTTTTGGACGTCACAATATCTTGGAACTATGGTCAAATAACTTAAAATAGCTTGGAAGTATATCATAATTTAAAATAAATTAAATTCATCTAATGAACTGAACGCCACAAATTAAACTGCTCACAAGAATACTCTTAATGGCATATTTTCAGTCTTTTTCAGGAACTCACTTTCAGAAATTTCTTGGTTAATTTTTATGAACAAACAATATGAATTTTTCTAGAATTTTTGGGCTTTGGATTTCTATAGTTAGTTAATATATATTTGTAATTGATTATTTATTAGAAAAATCATATAATGTTAAATATAGGAGTAACTAATACTTTAAGATATGAGGATCAAAATAAATTAGTTTTCATTGGTTTTGTTATTTGCTAATGTACCAAAAACAGCCATTTTATATTAGAACTTCAGGTGTGCCAATACTTTTGTCCCTCACTGTACGTGCAGAAAAAAGTTTTACTTTTCACCTCACGAATTCTCGGTATAAAACCACTTTACCACACACCGGTAAAAAAAACTCAAAACCGCAATAAATCATTATGTTCACTGATTTATATAAAAAAACATTACTTAATTTATATCAACTTGAGTAGTTTAGTTTGTTTTAATTTACCATTTAGTCAAGTGATAATATGAAAAAGGTGCGGAGGTGTCTTTTGCCTTTTGCCCTTACTCGCGTGGATCTCTAGTTACTATGGTCAATAGCCACCACAGTTTAGGAATATTTTAAACAGAATTGTTAAATAATGAAACAAAGTTAAGACCAAAAAACAAGCGTCTAACACTTTATCTGGATATACCTAAAGAAAAAAAAAACAAATAATTGAGGTTAACGGTTTTATATTCATAAATTTTGACGATATTCATCAATTATTTCTGGAAAAATGGACTGAAGTATTGACAAAGCTATCATAATTTTATGGAAATTATAAAGCAGCATGATTTAGATTAAATTAGGTATTCGAAACTTTACACTTTAGCTAATATAATGAGAGTAAGGAAACATCCCGGTGATAATGATGGAAAGAGGTAATTCAAATTTCTCAAATGCCTTTATGTATTCCTCGTTTTTTTTTTAGAATCATCCTTAAATTTTATGTACAAATTTCTGTTGCTGGACAAATATTATAGACCAGTTATTAACACCCTGGCAATTCTAGCTGTTGGTTCATTATTACTACTACAAACTTGTTATTTTTTAACAAACTCAGAGAGTATCTCCGTCCTGAAATATTTTACCTCTTATACTGGATTGTTTTACGTAAGATTATTAGTACATGAAAAATACAGTTTACACGTATAAAATATAGTAAGTACATGATTTTACTACTTTTAAATTGTTACATCTTAGGCACTCACCACAAACATATTATATCCGATTATGGTAAGATTTTACATGCCGAGGGTCAAAGCTTTTTCTATGAAAAAGAGAAAATATGTTACAAAGTTCAAAACTACGTACCTGGATTTTATTCAATTACTTCTTATCACCTCTTCTTGTATAACCGCTTCCACCACTGTTTACATGTTGTCCCAGCTTGAAGACGAATCTAACCCAACATGGCTCGTTCTGAATTACTACGTTTCTTTAGGTGAAGAAAACTATGGACTTTTCATGAAATATACCTATGATATTCTTTTAGATGAAGATTTCTACGTGGCAATAAACTGGATCATCTTCATACTTTTCCTAACACTGTCCTACCCATCTTCGGCCATATGTTTCTACTTCATGTATTTAATATCTTACATGGATCTCCAACTTCTGCTCTTAACAGATGATGTCAATCGCCTCAAGAAAAGGAATATCACGAAGTCTGGGTTAACCACAAAGAGCCTGAAATCAATAGTGAGGAGGCATTTGCAAATTATTAAGTAAAATTTAAACTGTAAACTTTTTCGAAAACTTCCAATTGTTTTATAGGTATAACCAGAACGTATTGAAATCAAACGAAATTACCCATATGATGTGTGTGGTTAATGGAGTTATGGTCAATTGCTGGTCACTTTTTACATTGCTACAGGTTTAATATTATACATAATTATTATACAAAGTGGCCCAACGAAAAATTTATACCTCGATTTTCAGTATTTAAAATGAAAATGTATAGAAACACTCGAACCCGTCTATTCTTTATTTGAGGGGGTCAGTTTTTTATTGTATATTCAACTCTTCAATTTCAACCCTCGAACAGTCACTATCATTATCCCCGTTAATACCGCAAAGTGTTAAAATCTGTGGGGAAAAATATTAGCTCTATGGTTAATTTATCGCATTGAGAGCTGCAATCTTCAAAATGAAGGTAAAGAAACCTTTAAAAGTGAGGAATCACTGAATCGTCTTAACGGAGGTAAGTTTTTCCCTTCAAATTTGAAAGAATTTACGTTTCTTTACTTGTATTTTTTTTCCTTAAAAGTATGTGGGTAAATGAAAAAAAGTGTTCACAATAGTGTTCTGATAAATTTATTAAATGCTGGAGATAATTACCATTTACCTCCATACTACAAAATAAATTTTGTTAAAAGCATTGTCTGGCATTATTTAACATTTCGAGTGCCATTTGGTGGCATTTACGAATTAGACGATTAAATGTAAAACTCACCTACGTCGAAACAATTCAGTGATGCCCCACTTTTAAAGGTCCTCCTTCTCTTATTTTGAAGTCTGCAGTTCTTATTGTTAAAATTGATTACTGACCAAAAGCTTTTTCCCCACAGCCAATTGTCATATCAACGAGGATAACGACAGTAATTGCTAACTTGAAAGTTATGACCAGGGCACAAATACCTTTAATATGATATATCCCTCGATGTCCTTCCTCATTAAAAAAATTGATGGTGAGTGTCACCCCTGTTCACATATTGAAGTTGAAGAATTGTATATGCAAAAAAAAATTGTCTCATTCAAATAAAAAATTAACGGGTTCAAGCGTATTTACACATCTTCATTTTAAATCCTGATAATCGAGGTTTGAACTTTTCGTTGAGCACCCTGTACACAGGGTGTACCAGATCAAAGTGCAAATATTTTAACCATAGTTTCTACTAATGAAATTAACAAACACTTGTTCAAAAGTCTGCCGTTTAAGTTCAAGGGCTCTTTGAGTATGGGGCCCCATTTTGATAAAATAATTTATGTAGGAAAAGCCCTTCAAACGGATTGTTATGAAATTTGGTGTGCAAACGTTTTTCGATCGTAGCAATTCACAAATAAAATTATGCCAATATCAACTAATGCCATAACATAGATATAAGGGCCGGACTATGAATATAGGATATTTATTTAACCGTTAAATATTTCGTTCAAGTGATTACATTACTTGATTATACGTTTCATTTAAAAACTTTTTTGTCTTTTCGAGATTTTTCGCAGAATGCGTCGTGTTCTTATAGTAATTATTTTAAAGCAATATTTACTTATCTTCCTCGGATTAGACCGTGTTTGCCTAAAGTTATTTATTAAATTGTTTGAAACAAAATAACAAATAATGAAATTGTACGCTATAAAAATTGCTCAAAGTGACCACGAGTTCCTGGACTTCCTTTAAATGATAAGGATGATACTTTTCTTGACGTAACACTCTTTGAATACTACTTTTTGGGATCATTAAGTCATGCTCAGCATTTCTGAAACTACTAATTTTATTATCCTTAAAGTAATTGATTGTTTCTTGCTCATTATCTACCCCATAATGCTTATTATTACGATTTTCTCCTCGTTGAGGAGCGAAACTACCAAATTCGCTCATTCTAATATGAACGTTTGTAAACGTTCTTCTATTTGGAAGTCGTCGATTAGGAAATCGCTGATGGCAGAGAACTCTAGCTCTATGAGCATTTTGTCTGCATTCACCATAAATCAAATGAATATCAGCATAATCGGGATTGCTAAACGGGAGAGCCATCATAAGACAAATAAAAATTAATTTTTGTGTTATTTTATAATTAAATACGGCAATAATGGCATTAACAACGACTAATACCTACTGCTAGTTGAATACAATATGCCAGAAAATGACAATCAGAATGATTTTTTTAACAGGGAGAATGATGTGGCTATTCGAGCCATGGCCTATTTAATAACAACAAATTCTTGCAATAAAAACGCCTAAAATTTGGAATTGCCATTACGAGAAAACAATGCATTCTGAGAAAAATTTCCAAGAGGCAAACAAGTTTCTAAATGAAAGGTATAATCAAGTAATGTAATCACTTGATCGAAATATTTAACGTTGAATAAATACGGCCCCTTTACTCATAGTCCGGCCCTTATATCTATGTTATGGCATTGGTTGGCATTGGCATGGTTTTATTTGTGAATTGCTGCGATCGAAAAATGTTTGTACACCAAATTTCATAACAATCCATTGAAGGGCTCTTCCAACATAAATTATTTTATCCAAATATGGTCCCATATTCAAAAAGTCCTAGAACTTAAACGACAGAATTTTAGACAAAACGAAAAAATACGTGTTTGCTAATTTCATTAGTGGAAACCATGGTTAAAATATTTCCACCTCGATCTGATACACCTTGTATACAAAAGCTCTCTAGTGAAAGTCAGTTATACTTTTTTTCAGCAAGGTGTTGACAAAACAAATGGAGTGATGCTTATGGGTACTTTCTTCCTATATAGTTACTGTCTCAACTATGTGGCTCAAAATTATGTTAATGATGTATGTAGTACTAAATGTATAGTTTTAAGCGATAATAAGTAATTTCTAAATTTGAGACTTTGGATTTTGTCAACGCCGTCTATGGATTGAGATGGTATGAATGGGATAGAGAGTGCAAAAAATTTTATCTCATAATGGTGACCAATATATCAAAGGAATTTGAGGTGCCGATTGGCTTATTGGGCCATGTGGGTAACGACTTATTAAAAAAGGTAGTTGAAGTTAATAGGTTTTTTGCTTGATTGAAGCAATTCAATTTCACAATATTAATTTCAGGTTTTGCGCTTTACTTACACCATGAAATGTGTTCTGTGTTCTGTTAGAAAATGAAGCTTCGCTCACTACGTCTTTAGAAAAATGAAAACAAACTGTTTTAGAAAAGTTAGAGATGTCAGGATATTGTGGATAATGTTTGGATCCAGTTCTGGTTTTAGAACTGGAATTATTCTTTTTTGTAATTGTTATCAAAATATAAGTAAATCAATCGCACCTATAGCTATTGCTGCACGATGTGGTTGAGCATTATTCTCCAAAAATTGGAAGTTTTCTTCTATAGCAGCTTGAAACAGAGGCAGAATGTTGTTGACGATGTCCTCTTCATAAATTTGTGCATTCATTTTTCTTTCACTTACGTACAACTCACTTTTCTCACCGTGGCAAATTCCGTCCCAGGCCACTATTGTGCCTCCTTTAAAAGCATTTACTTCTTGTACAGTTCTTAAGTTTTTGCGAGCTACAGAGTTTATCAAGACACGAACAAGGCGACTATCAAAGTAACAAAGTGTTTATGATGAATTATAAATAAACTAGTAAGTGCCGAAACGGTTATCAGCAATTTCATCATTTCATGGGAAGCTATGCAGTTATCTGAACACACTTATTATAATTTGCAGGCCATCAGTTGGCTAAACACATATTATGAAGGTGATATCATTTCGTAAGTGTCTGTGAGTAGCTTTGCAGGAGTTGATACTTACAATTATAGTAAACGAAGAGATATGCAAATACTGAAGTTTGCGAAGAGAAGTCTAGATAAGAAAACTAAGTAGAAGGAAATTGTCATACATCGAAACCTGGATATCTTAAATTCCCAAATTTGCATTGTAGTGATTTCATTGATAAATGCTAAACATTTTTCATTAGTGATAGATATTAAATTTGCTATATAGCTCCTCCAAATCGATCAATTCAGTCACCATTAGATTTATTTACTATAGCAACGGAGCAAATAATGAAATTTAATGCATTTTTTTATTGTAACTTTATCCAGGTTACAGAAACTACTATTAAAATTTAACAGATTGTTTGAAGACACACGCAAGACTGATGTTATCCAATGACATCAATAAACAGGCAATAACTACAAAAAAAGTTCTTATACTTGGACTCACCCTTGTAAAACTAGAGCTATGAAATATGGGTCCTTGGGCTTCACTTAATCCTTGCAGTTAATTTCTGAAATCCCAATTCCCAATCCCCTATTTCTGATAATTAACATATCATTTAACCCCAACTTGTTTACAAAACTTATGCATATTGCTATGTAACTCCTTCGTCCATATGTCAGTGGTCAGCTAAGCTATTCCCAGATATTAAATCTTTATCAAATCGTTAGCAACGACTTCCCTGAGAAAGTGGTGCCTTACATCAATGTGTTTTGTCCTCTTCAGGAAAATAGGATACGCTGACAATTTTGGATAGCTGTGATTATCATTGTACAGTGTGATATTCTTATCATAATTCACTCGTTCCTTTATCACATTTTTTAAAGGTGTTGCTTCTTTGGAGCTTCACTTAGAGCCATACATTCAGCTACAGTGCTTGATAAAGCAATGGTCTTCTGCTTGTTACTTTCGCATAGTACTGTAGCTCCAGAGATATTAAAAACAAACCCTGCGAAAGATTTTCTATCTCGCTTATCGCTGACCCAGTACTCTTCCAAATCACAACCTTGGTTCCTAAACTTCAAAGAGTAATTCTTTGTGCCTTTTAAGTAGCATAGCACACTCTTAGCACATTTCTATTGATAATACAGGTTTATATGGTTTAGAACCAATAGTTGTTTCTAAAGTAATTTAGACGTTAAATCTGAATTTTCTAATTATTCTTTGAAATTGACTCGAATTTCAGAGGTTTTTAAGAAATTTATTTTTTACTATTTCTAACAAATGCATTCAATTAAAAATTGTAAATTAAAAAAAAAAAGGTAGTTGAACTGAGCTGCTTGTACTGTTTCGGATCTGTATCACGTATAAGAGTCTAGCAGCAGTCGCTCAGTATGCCTTCATTCCAAAATCCTTCGTATCTTCTTTCGATTTTTGCCATGCCATGCCGTAGTGTACTCGCTCTTCTTGCTCATAGTTTGTGACACTTAAGTTTTCAGAAAAGAATCCTGAGGGGAATGCACAAAATGAATTTCAGAAACATTCGAACTCCAATTCTATGGTAATTTTGCAACAAATCATCGACTATTTAGTTAAAAGCTGGGAATTTGTAGTTCCCAAGAAAATTCTTAACAATCCTTTGAAATTATGCCTATACTACTGTAGGTTTTTATTTCGTTAGTGTAGGGTACAATTTAAAGCTATGTTTATGAGGGTGGATGCGGCTTTTGTCTTCACTTTGACGTCGAATCGAACATCACTAGGAATCGGAGTTGGAATAAAATAGGAATTCCTCGTCTTCGGAAAAATTTGAAATATTAAACCCTAAGGGGCGTACCCTGGTTGGGGGTGCCATCGACACCACGTGTACTACCCGTCGCCTTGGATCGTTGTGCTGAAGCTAATAAGAAGTCCTTCAACGGCGGTAATTGTATCTACATCATCAGAGCCGACAAAGCTTATCATCAGTAATACCGATGCAGACAAAGTCTTCCGCGGGGAACTCCCATGCCGACAAAGCAACTCGGTGGGAATTCTCACGCACCAACTAAAGTCTACCATGGGCATGCCAAAGGGGTGCATCATCTCCTTAACAATAACTTAACCTTAACTCTATTTACAATCTACCATCTTTCCGATAGAGTCTCGACTTAATTAGAATATACAATGCAATACAAATAAAAACTATGTACAGGGTAGTTGATTTGACTACTAGATCCTACACTACTGCTTCATGGGTTGTTAAACAGTTTGTAAACTATTTATCCACTATTAATTTTTAAATATGAGATTTAATAAATATCACTTCTTTAACTTTTACGTATGACAATTTGGTAACCAACTCATTTAAACATTGAAAACCCGATCCTTCACAGTTGACTACTTTGACAAAATACTTGATTAGACCAAGTTTGATGAAGCAATTGACCATACGAAGGGACAGATGGTCCTGCAATGTTACATAGATCAACATGATTCACGTGCCAAACTAAAAACAAAGCGTGCTGAACAGAATCAATTAATTGATGTATCAAGTCATGCCAATTTGAAAACTAGAACTAATCACGATAAACAATTTGCATATTTGGATTCGGCACATTAAATAACAGCAAAAATTTTTCTTATCTGCTCAGGTCCAAAAGTTGACCGGAATTTGTCAACTTGTATAATCAGTGCGGCACTTATTGATCTGACTTAGAAAACTAGCAGAAAATACAATTTCGGGGAGTATCAATACGGCCAAATACATCAGATTACCAATCAGTCGTCGATATGGTTGATTGTTATCACACACCTCCAATAAATGGGCATTTTCATCAAAAGTGTCACTGCATTTTTGCATTCGCCCATTTAAAATTTTATCAATAATCGTTCAATGTATTGTTCTCAATCTATTCTGATTTCATTATTATCTCTACTTATTCTAACTCCCAATCAGTTCCTGGCTTCACCAACACCTTCAATTTTAAATTCGGCATTTAAATGAACTTTTTAACTATTGTTATTTCTAGAATGATAAAAAAAAATCATTTACATACAAGGTAACTATTGTGTATACCCCGTTAACTTTCTTTATACATGTAAGGTTCGTGGTTGGAAGGTGGAAAAAAACGATACAAGTTCTCGAAGCATTTCTTTATTCCCCGTAATCCAAAAACAGAATCCTCGATACAACCTGGTACCGACACCCAGAAGACATCCCCTCTTCGTGAGAGAACCGATAGGATATAAGGGCTGTCCACCCTTTTTCTCACGGGTATCAAACTCTTAAACTTTTTTCTTACATACGCTAAAGGAACTTATAAACAACCCTCTCGTCCCACGCTAATCTTGGAAAGAACTTAGCACCAAAAGCCTGTACCAATTTTAGATAATGCCGATTAATGATCTTAACATAAATAAGAAATGCGCGGGCGATTCATAACAGCCCTTTCACCATTTTCTCACACTTATCTTAGGAGGAATTTAGAGCCAAAACCCCGTGATATTTTCAAATAATTGATTAATAGTCCTAACATAGACAAGGAATGCTCACATGTATTTATATTGAATTTTCGACGGGACTTTATAAATTGGACGTTTAATCATGATCTCGTATTAAGCATGTTAGTATTAAACGAGTTCTATTGTATAATAAATAAGAAATTAAATAACAAAAATAATAAACAAAATTTCTTGTACATCTCGTCATGCTGTTTATTGGTAAAAGTAGTTAGAATAATTTCATTTAATGAAAAAGTTGATATTCTGTGAATATCAGGGTTTTGCCAGGGTAATTGTGTCAAAAGTGCAGAAACATACCGAAGATTTCCTATTTGTGTTAGTTCAATCGTCAAGTATTCGTTAAACTTGAACAATAAACTACAGAAATTGATTATCTTTATCCAAACAATGTAATAATGTAAGTCGCGTTGACGGGGTGAACGCACGTAATGAGAAACGCATTTTAGACTGTGTTGAAAATTACCCCAACCTAGTACCCTAAGTATATCCTAGCAATCTAATATACCACAGCCCAGATATTACAGGGAGATTACGAATCTCCACATTAATCATGAATATTCGGATCAAAATCCACATGTTACTATAAATCTAATATCAAGCATATGTACATATGTCAGGAAATTGTTTTTAAGGGTAATGAAAGAGGGTGGAATAAAGCACAAGTCTTAGCGATATTTCTTTACTTCCCTAAGATCGGGGGTCGAATGCCCCCCCACACAATGTATCCGAGTCACCCTGGGTGCGCCTGTTCTTTGTCACCAGAACCGGCACCCAAACCTCCACATTCTTTCCACACCCGCATCTCTGAATCACTCCCTTCACACTTCCATATGTTTTTGGCGAGATTGTAAACAGGCTCTATTCATCTTTTATCACCGATAATCTATTTAATTATTACAAGCTAAGTCCATTTCTAAAATGTGATAAGACACTAACAAGTGTTCGTAATATTGTCCTTATACCTAAGGCCAGGTTATAGCACTATCTTTATGAGACAACATGTATTTTCACACTCACATTAGGCGAATCAATAAACACCCTCGTATCACTTTCTTCATAAAAGCTCACATATATGTCGGATCATCATTAGGAAGATTTTCCATGATGATATAAAGTGTTTTGTTCACTTTTAATAGCAATAGAAAAAAAGCAAAACCAACGAATTCGCTACCACACGAGCGCTTCTCGTCCCTTCCAAACCTTATCTGCCTATCACTTTTCGTTCTCGACTTTTCCAGATCTCGCGAGTCCTTCAAATCCGAGGGATAAAGTACCTGCTAGTCTCTGTTTCCCACGAAAACTCGCACATTTTCGTCCTTGGTGGTAGCGACCTCGTTCGATAGTGCTTTTTCTTAAGATGGCCCTGTTGGTCTGCCCTTCGTCATATTATCAGCTCTTAATGTTACACTTTATAACTTAAGGACGAATTAATCTACGACATATACCAAAGTTCCGTTTCTTAATCGTTTATTTTTATTATTACTGTACGCAAAAGAAGATTGTAAGCATAAGTGTCCGAATATTTTAAGGAGTCACTGAATATCGTTTTTCGCCTTAGTTCAGCTTCTAGAATATTAGGAACCTATATTCCATTCGTTAGATCAAACGAGTCTATCGTATGATCTTATTTACCCTCTACAGTCTTGAATAATCGGATTCAAATCCACGTGCTACTATAAAAACAGTCATTTACCTAGCAACTACGAGAAGTGACACTTTACCAGACGCTGATAACAGTAGAATGAATAATGCTAAACCAAGATCGATCGGCAAGCAAGTGTGGTAAAAAAGCCTCCGTACGCGTTAGGAACGACATTTTTTTCTATGTGATCAATTACATATTATGCTGTCAGTACACTCTCGCCACAATGTCTCGGCGGGACCTCTCGGTAAACCTAAACCAGGCGAGAGTGTGCGAGTGGTTTACTCGAGCGTTTGCAGCACACTCTCGAGTTCGTCTACGCTCGGGTTCTTTGACTCGTGCCAAAAAAACCGACTTCCGATGGAGCGTTCACGAGGCGAGTCGAGCGCCTCTAATACATTCTCGCTCACGGTTTCGCTCGCATCACCTCGACGAGAGTGAACTGGCAACACTAGAGTGTGGTACATTATTTACGCACATACGTGCGGTAAGAAGTTTTACTTTTAAAGTATTAAATAATGAAGTAAAATTAAAATAAAAAAAACGTCTAACACTTTATCAGGATACACCTAAAGAAGAAAAAATAATTAATTGAGAATAGCGATTTTATATTCATACATTTTGACGATATTCATAAATTATTTCTGAAAAAATGGACTGGAATATTGAAAAACTATCACAATTTTATAGACATTATAAAGCAGAACGATTTAAATTAAATTAGGTATTAGAAACTTTACACTTCAGGTAATATAATGCTAGTAAAGAAACATCTCGCTGATGATGGAAAGAGGTAATTCAAATTTCTCAAATGTCTTTGTGAATTCCTCGTTTTTTTTTTAGAATTATCCTTAAGTTTTATGTACAAATTTCTGTTGCTGGATAAATACTACAGACCAGTTATTAGCATCTTGACCATTCTAGTCATTGGCCCGATACTACTACTGCAAACTTACTATTTCCTGACAAATTTAGGGGGTCTCTCCTTCAAATATTCTGCCTACTATACTGGATTGTTTTACGTAAGATTATTAGTACATGAAAAATACAGTGTGTATAAAGTATAGTAAGTACATGATTTTGCTACTTTAAAATTTTTACATCTTAGGCATTCACAACAAACATATTATATCCGATTATAATAAAATGTTACATGCCCTGGGTCAAATCTTTTTCTATGAAAAAGAGAAAATATGTTACAAAATTCAAAACTACGTACTTGGGTTTTATTCAATTACTTCTTATCAGTATTACATGTGTAACAGCATCCACCACTGTTTACACGTTGTCCCAGCTTGAAGACGAATCTAACCCAACATGGCTCGTTCTGAATTACTACGTTTCTTTAGGTGAAGAAAACTATGGGCTTTTCATGAGATATGCCCATGATATTCTTTTAGATGACCGTATCTACGTGGCAATAAACTGGATCATCTTCATACTTTTCCTAACACTGTCCTACCCATCTTCGGCCATATGTTTCCACTTCATTTACTCAATATCTCACATGGATCTCCAACTTCTGCTCTTAACAGATGATGTCAATCGCCTCAAGAAAAGGAATACCACGAAGTCTGGGTTAATCACAAAGAGCCTGAAATCAATAGTGAGGAGGCATTTGCAAATGATGAAGTAAAATTTGAACTGTTTGTAAAATTTTTCGAAAACTTCAAATTGTTCTCTAGATATAACCGAAGCATATTGAAAGCGAATGAAATTCTCAATATGATCTATGTGATCAATGGAGTTATAGTCAACTGCTGGTCACTTTTTACATTACTCAAGGTTTAATATTATATATTTTATACAGGGTGGCCCAACGAATATTTTATACCTCGCCTTGCAGTATCTAAAAGGCAAATGTGTAGAAACGCTCGGACCCGTCGATTTTTTATTCAAGTGGACCATTTTTTATTGTATTTTCAATCCTTTAACTTCAACCCCTGAGTAGGGGTGACAGTAACCCCTAAAGTATTTAATGGGAAGAGGAGTCAAGTGATACCTCGTATCATAAATAGTTATACTTTGATTATAAACTTCAAATATGAAATCACTATTATTATCCCCGTTAATATGGCAAAGTGTCAAAATCTGTGGGAAAAAAATATTAGCTCTATGGTTAATTTATCGCAGGGAGAGCTGTTATCTTCAAAATGAAGGTAAAGAAACCTTTAAAAGTGAGGAATTACTGAATTATTTTAACGGAGGTGAGTTTTTCTCTTCAAATTTGAAAGACTTTACGTTTCTTTACTTGTATTTTTTTTCTTAAAAGTATGTAGGTAAATGAAAAAGTGTTCACAATAGTTTTCTGATAAATTTATTAAATGCTGGAGATAATTACCATTTACCTCCATACTACAAAATAAATTTTGTTAAAAGCATTGTCTGGCATTATTTAACATTTCGAGTGCCATTTGGTGGCATTTACGAATTAGACGATTAAATGTAAAACTCACCTACGTCGAAACAATTCAGTGATGCCCCACTTTTAAAGGTCCTCCTTCTCTCATTTTGAAGTCTGCAGCTCTTATTGTTAAATTGATTACTGACCAAAAGCTTTTTCCCCACAGCCAATTGTCATATGAACGGGGATAACGGTAGGAACTTTAAATTTGGCAGTTATAGGCAGGACATAACTATCTTTCAAATGACTGATATCCCTGTACTGAGGTTAAAATTGAAGGGTTGAAAATACTATATAAAATTGTCCCATTCGAATCAAAAGTCGACGGGTTCGAACGTTTTTATACATTTTCGTTCCAAATCCTGAAAAACGAGTTGCGAAACTTTCGTTGGTCCACCCTGTATATTCAAAAGCTGTCTAGTAAAAATAAGTTATGATACTTTGTTTCAGCAAGGTGTCGACGAAATTAATGGAGCGATGCTTTTGGTCACTTTCTCGCTGTATAATTGCTGTCTCAACTATGTAATACAAAATTATGTTAATGATGTATGTAGTACTAAATGTATAGTTTTAAGCGATAATAAGTAATTTCTAAATTTGAGAGTTTGAATTTTATCAACGCCGTCTATGGATTGAGATGGTATGAATGGAATGGAAAGTGCCAGAAGTTTTATCTCATAATGGTGACCAATATATCAAAGGAATTTAAAGTGCCAGTTAGCTTACTGGGTTATGGGGGTAACGAACTACTAAAAAATGTAATTGAAGTTAATGGTTTCTCAGTTTAATTAAAACAATTCGATTTTAGATTTTTCGCCTTACCTACACAATAAAATGCGTCCTGTCTTCTGTAAAAAAGTGAAGCTTCACTTAGCACATCCTTACGAAGGTAGAAATAAACTGCTCCAGAAAAGTTAGGGGTATTAGAATATTGTGACTTGTACTTAGAGCCAGCAACAGGAATTATTTTCTTTGTAATCCTTGTCAAAATATAAGTGAATCGATCGCAAGTATAACGATTGCTGTACGAGCATTATCGTGCAAAAATTTTAATCGTAGTCTTTGTACTTGTTGGCGAAAGCAAGTTATTTTTGACGATTCGTTCCAGAAATGAACGGTTTTCTTCTAGGCATTCTGCCATTGTATCCAGTCGATCGCAATACTCTTCGCACATTTTCTGGATGTACATTCTTTCCAGTAATTGCTGACAGCTCATTGGCCAAAACAGGAGCACTTGTTTTCGGATTATTTTTGATTTTTTTAATAAGAGTCCGTTCTTCTCGTAAAGTTAGCACTTTTCTTAGGCCTGTTCTTGGTTTGTTAAACATATTTCCCGATTTTCTATATTTTTTAACAATGTGCTGCACAGCAGACCGGCTTTTACTAATAATTCTACCAATTTCTGAAAATGATTTTCTATCTCTATGAAGCTTAATTATTAAATTTCGAATTTCTTGCGAACACTTTTGTCCCTTTCGACCCATTTTTACTAAATACTCGAAGGTTTCGACTATAGAAATATTTGTCAAGAACAATATTAAAAAAAAAATTGTGCCTTTTCTATAAAAAAAAACTAAAAATGTAAAATGGAATGTGGTGTACGAATACTTTTGTGAGCTCTTTAAAACTGAATTTTTCTTACATTTTTTGAACTGCTTTCTTTGTTGATGTTTAAATTATTGCAGAGGTGTTTTACATTTGGATTGTTTTATATGTTGCATCGCTTATTTTTTTGATTACATTGGTATATCTCCATTATATCGGAAAATTAGTGGATGTGCGAATACTTTTGTGAGTGGTTGTATATCTTATAAGACGTATAAAAGGTGAGTGTAAGTTGCCAAAATGAAATTAGATTCTCGAAAAATTACGTTAAGTTTGATAAAAAAAAACTAATGTCCGCAAATTTGTAATTTTCGAGATACCTACAAGGTATTAAAGGTTTAATAAAAAATTCTTCTTATCCAATTGTACGATTTATATAAAATTTTATGAGTATTAACTATTACCAAAGACGCTTCATTTACAGAGTAAGTTTCATCTAAGATCCACCATTGACGTGCCCACCAATACTAATCTTGGTTTGAAAGAAAAGAATACACTGATTTATTAATCAAACTGGAGATGGTTGTACTTCCAATATGAATAATTGATGTTTAGATCAGCAATTGTAATCATAGAGGTTCGGTTCGCAACCGTAGTTGTTAGTTATATTTTTTTATATTTTTAACATACAATATAGAATTTTTCAAATATTTAAATTTTAATCCCGTAACAATGTACCCTTATATTACGCTTATGTACCTCAACATATTTTGGTAATATACCCGCCACGGCTAGATTTTAGTACCCACTCTCCTCAAACTGGAGTTGCCTTGTAAAATAAACCATTCACCTCTTTTCTTGGAAGGAACTATAGTTAATGTAAAACCACATTTCGTTTCATAGGATCAATCTGGCTGTTCATCTAATTGTTACGCTTTGCCATATTGAACGCAATGTCGCTCATATCTGGATGATATAGCGTTTCAAGTCACCTAATATAACACCCCTTGATTTTTGTTTGTGAGGTAACTTAAAATCAAAAATTTATCTAAATCGACCAGATTCTTTGGGGTAATTAAGAAGACTGATAGTGGAAAAGTATCGCCAATCACCCCTGAACTTCTTAGAAATGTTCGAAGAAATATGGAACAACTTGTAGGGAGGTGAGAAGACATAATTTTATACATTTAATTACTTAATTTTATTTAATTGTTTAAATGGGTACTTGAGACGTTATTTTTTTCAGAACTGGTGGTTAAAAATTAAAAAATTGGGTATTGCATTAAAAAGAATTTTATTACTTATAAAATGAGGGGCCACTCGACTCATGGTCCCATTTAAAATCCGCGTTATCATGTGTCTCTCTCGAAAACGTAATCGGCATGTCTTGGTATTTTACGATATTTTCACAATTATCAAAAATAGCCGTGATGGAAAGATTTCGTTGGAACACCCTATAAATAATAAATTAACCAATAATTACCTCTTAGCTCTGTAAGTTAGCTCTTAGTTTTAGTACTTGCGGACGTTGAGAAATTTGTGTACTTCCTCATCTTGTAAAGATTTTAGAAAATGCCATACAAGACAGGACTAACCGATTGACTTCTGGACTGATTCTACTGGACATAGAACGAGCATTCGACATGGTACAATGAGCTTATCTACAGTAGCGGACAAAAGGTTTAGAAACTTTTTTATTTTTTGCAGTTCATTCGAGTATATCTTTTCAGGAATCCCTCGTATGCATAAAATTTTTGTTTGTGACAAACAGAAATCTTCTATTTATTTGTTTTTTGTACATACATTCCTCAATTTGTTTAAATACAAAACGTTGTAAATAGAAATTTCTAAACTTTTGTCCGCCACTGTATATACTGAAGATTTTAGGTATATGGGCAGCATTAATTGGAAGATTTAGAAGTTGGCGTTTTCTTGAAAGTCTAGGGTAACTTGGTTGGAATTAGAAAGACCTGCTTTTTTAGGAAACAAATGGCAAGAAACATTTGACCTCTTCTTGGTCGTTTCCGTGTGGGGAAAGTAGCAGGGAGAGAAAAGTAAGAGTTGTGTCACTCCGAGATATTCCTGTTAAAGAACGGGACGAACTAGAAGAATGACTGAAGAGGCCACATCATCTTTAAACTAAGTGCAAAGATGAGGTTGCAAAAAGGGGGTGGGGCAGTCGATCAGCGATGCAAAAAAAAATTCTAGCTCTGATACGAGAGTAGAACTCAAAAGAAATAAGAAAGGTAAAATAAAACAAACGCTTTTTTTGTTGCCGAATTAAAATTCGTTAAAGGTACTAAGTAGTAAAAAAATTTTGAAACCAACACCGAAACCTTCATCGCCACCAACGTTTTGTCTCGCGGGACAACGAAAGCTATTACTGGAATCCCTAGGTTTTCAATGGGTAGGCCCAGTAAAAAAATCCTACAATATCTAGTCGACAAGACAACAGGCTGGGTATTTTTTGAAGATTTTTCTTGAGAAATAAACGTATATCGTCAGGAATGCGTGAACTTATATACAATTACTGCAGACATCGGACAGTCGTCGCCAAAGTGGGTGACGTCTATTTTGCTTCCAGAAGCCCAGAGGCTAGAATGCTAGAAGGAGCTATTCTATCATCACACTTGCACATGAATGCTATTTTTAGAACTGTTAGGACTACGCTTGCAGCTGACATTGGTGACACAGCCATTTTATCCAAACACCTGAATAAAGCGTTTGTTATCAGAAATCTATAACAAGTGTTAGACAACCTACAGGAGTGGCTGGTAACTTGGTGAATTATAGTATTATATACTATAATTCGCTATAAACCCGACTAATCACCAGGTAATCCTGCTAGAGAGACATTTCGATGACACACCAGATCCTTTAGAGACCCATAGCATTGAAGTGCCGTGGCACGGTCCAACCTCTGGGATTAAAACTGAATAAAGGACAGACCTGAGATCCCCATGTAAGAGCTACTGCTACTAAGGCCAGCAGGGCTACGGCTTCGCTATATTCCATGCCCAACAGAAGAAGCCACATGTCCGTCGATGGAGAACTGGCACTCAAAGTCTATTATGCGACCGATCCTCACGCACGGATCAGCTGCTCAAGGACATGTCTTGGAATTTCCTCGACGAACAGTATCGACTGAAAGCATTTAACTCCGACTGGTGATGAATGTTCCAATGTAAAGTAACAACGAGGAAATTCATTTCAATTTATATTGCCAGTCAATGCGCGACTTCATGAGAATCCAAGTAGACAAAATTTATAAAAGGACTGAAGCACTTCGAAATCAGTTACTCAAGGCACTGGTGAATTACACACAATGCAGTCCTAAATAACTGAAACTTGCAAGAGGTCACGGCATCAACTATCGAATTCATAGTCGCGAATGCACCTGAATGGTAATATCCTCCTAGAGAAATAAAAACATCGAAAGGAAACGGCGGAGGGGGCACTGTAGATGACTGCCGAAGAGAAATTAATGATTCCTAGGCACCGGGCCCAAAATCCTCAACACTCAGGGTTTGTTAATGGGGAGAAACTCCACATATCGGCTGGAAAGAAACTTTTCTACCCTTTATATTCGAAAATGGTATATTTTTA
This sequence comes from Euwallacea fornicatus, assembly GCF_040115645.1. NCBI lineage: Eukaryota > Metazoa > Arthropoda > Insecta > Coleoptera > Curculionidae > Euwallacea > Euwallacea fornicatus. The sequence continues at coordinate 495,018 of NC_089565.1, read as the reverse complement.
TCCGTGGGTCTATTAGTATTTTTAAAATTGTTTTGTAGAGCACTATCGCTTTTTCAAATATCTCTATATGTTACATCCTGTATATAATAAAAGGATATCCCCAGAGTCATGCATGATGCTGTATTGCCAAAGGTAAATTTTCGTTACTAGTGGTTAAATAAAGATTTGATTTGATTCTGATTAGAACGTTTCTTCGCTCGAATTTGTTATTATCATAAAAGTAGGTAAAAAAATCAAATCAAAATTTAAGGCACTTCGTAGTTCTCGCAGTTTTAAAAATGACAATTTGGACACCCTGTGCATACAGTGAAAACTAGATCCTGTCTTATAACTAATTGATAAAAGTCAATATAAAAACCAATAATTTTATTTTAGTTCATCACAAAAAAATTTAATACATCTCTTCAACAAGATAACGTAAATAATTCTGAAGAGTGAATCATTGTAGCCATAAAGTACAACGAAAAATAATTTATGTACAAACATACCTCATAAAAATACTGGAAAATTTAAGACATTCCAGAAAGAATGGCGGCACTCACAATCGCAACTGCTAACACGGTCCATCCAGTAATGTAAACTTCTCTTATCGTCAGGAATCTTCCGGTGTCCCACAGTAAGTGCCTAATTCCGTTCCAAAAGTGGTATGTGAGGGGAAAAGCCAACAAAAACTTTAGTCCATAAATAGAACCAGCCCCAATTTCTGCTGATTTCAGTTTTTCAATATAAAATTCCAACGGGAACTCAAGATAAATAGCTGCGGCGCTTAAGGCAACTGTGTATGCAGTTAAAATTAATCCTATATAAAAAAAAACTATTTGTACAAAAACTAATGATAATATAATTAATAGGCATTTTACGGGGCCACCATTGACCTAAATCAGATTATAGGTATTCCTAATAATAAATGATACAGGGCGTCCTATTTAAAGTTGTGATTGAAGATTACTCAAAAACGGTACGTTGTATGAAGAATAGTTTCAAACTACAGTTGTCTGGTGAAGAGGGAGACATGTCATGGAGATAGTGACTTTTAGCCAAAACGGCATTTTAAGGTCATTTCAAGGGCAACTTTTTCCCAAATGGCAACCCCGTATTTCTGGTACCTATACTTGTAGACCATCAAAAAATGAATATTTTTTATTTGAACAATTTTTTTATTAGACGTTTTGCTGCAGTTATCTTTGAGTTTTTTCCAATTTTTAAGAAAAGTGTTGCTATAAATATTCTGCTTAACACGCATAATAATTCTTCTATCTATAAAAAGTTATTTTTATGGAAAAAATCTTAAATTTCTTCTTGTTACAGCCTACCTTGTTTATAATAAGGTCTACAGGAAATCGATCATCTTTTTTCCACAATGAATCTGATTTTTTGTGTGAAATGATACAAAAATTGTTCTTTTCATTACGAAATTCAATAATTGAAAGGGATCGCTACACTTTGGATAAAAAATTAGAAATGGTTTTTATTTATGAAGGGACTGAAAGAACGCTCCCCAAATGCAACACTTGAAGGCAATCAAATAGCAGCTTTTGCAGTAGTTGCCTTCGATCCTAATGCAAGTTATCGTTAAATTGCTGCTGACTCGAAAATATCAAAGACAAGTGATAAAAAAATTTTGAAGTTGAATAAATACCATCCTTACCACATTTCTTTACATCACGAATTTCATAGAACTGATTTTGAAAACCGAGTCAATTTCTTTAATTTGACAAGGCAGCAATTAAATCAAAATACAAATTTCTTCTCCAACGTTTTGTTTTCGGACGAATCCACATTCACAAACCATGGTTCAGTGAATCGCCATAATCTGCATTTTTGGCGTGCTGTAAACCCACATTGGCTTAGAGAAGTTGTAGATCAAAGACCATGCTCAGTGAATGTATTTTGCGGTATTATTGGGGAATACTTAATTAGATCTAGTTTCATTGAAGGAAACTTGAATGGAGAAATGTTAAGCAATTTGTTGCGTAATAAATTTTTTCAAATTGTTAGAAAACGTTCCACTTACTATTAGACAGGTGATGTGGTATCAACATGACGGCTGTCCAGGCCATTTTCGTAGAATGTCTCGTGAGGTTCTCAATGAAATGTATCTAGATCAATGGATTGGACAGGACGGTCCAGTGACTTGACTTCCTAGGTCGCCTGATCTTACTTCATCAGATTTTTTAAAAGACAAAGTTTATGCAGACGACATGAAAAGGAGAGTTGAAAATGCGTGCCAATTGATAAACAGAGAAATATTGCGCAAAGTAAACAATACTTTTCGAATAAGAGTTGAGACGTGTTTGGAGTAGAATGGACATTTTTTAAAACATTTGCTTCCATAAGTTTCTCAAATCAGGATTTCAAATAAATTTGCAAAATTAAAAAATATATATTTTTTATATGAAGAATGTGCATTGAGTAACTTTTCTAGAAAAAAAAATGTAATAATTTTTACTATCTCAAAAATTGGACAAAAATCAATGATAACTCTGCAACAAAACGTCTAATAAAAAAATTGTTTGAATAAAAGATATAGATTTTTTGAAGATCTACAAGGACCTGTAAAAAAAATATGGGGATGTCATTTAGAAAAATTTGCCGATGAAATGATATTTTAGCCAAAAGTCACTATCTTCATGACATATCCCTCTTTTTACCAGATAACTTATATTTGAACCTTTTTTTCGTACAACGTACCATTTTTAAATAATCTTCAATTACAGCTTTAAAGGAGACACCTTGTATAATATTATAGATTATAAAAAATCAGTTCTTTGTAAGCTGTCATTACTACCATACCAGACCCATACTGTTACACCTCATCATAGTACCAGAAATAAAAAGAATTTTTAAATAATACTAAGCTTAGTTATATAAACACCACATATGCCAACAAATTTTCAGTTGCGATTTTACTCAGTATATCTTTCAGGAGTCTTAATCGTACCTAAATCACAGTTATGACTAATGATTTTATAGAGAATTAAATCTTATTCTTCACATGCATATAAGATATTTCATTTGTTCACCCACTACACAATTTGCTCCAATTTTACTAGGTGGGAATTGCAAATAAGATATTGATTAAAATGTGATCCTCACACCATTATCTCCAAAAGGTCACTTGAACTTTTATTTCAATAAATCAAATTTTTAAATTTTAGCACTGGCTGTCAATAAACAGTACAAAATATTTGTTATAAAACTGGGAAAAATTGGAAAGTATATCATTCACTAAAGCAAATAAAATTTCATATTTTCTATAGTAAAAAGACATACTAGAACTTTTGACGATGACATTCCACAAATGGTATTTTTTAATTATCTTGGATGCTCTTCAAGTAGTGTAGAATTTAGGTGGGTTTGATTGAATGTGTGCAATTTGTTTGTTTGGAGCATTACTGGATATTTTGGTAACAAGAAGCACTTGTCTTGACATTTCTACATAAAATCATATAGGCTAAGAGACAGAGGATACACTATTTCTAAGAAAACGGCAAGTTTATAACCCAATGCATGCTGGCCTTTGGATTTGATTTTCTAAAATGCAGAGTTAACATCTCTCTGAAATGTTATTTTTGCATTACAATTTTATATAGGTTCTCAAATGTTTTGGTATTTAATTCATGTACCTTCTGAGATATTTAAAAAAAAAACATTAATGGTGCAGCATTTTTAAAAGGTTCTAGCTTACCTAAAATTTATTTTGAGACTCATGTTCATTGCAACTTTCATACTTATTTTAACCTACGAAATTGTCCCCTAAGATATATGTATGCTATTCTTAGATAACTTGTATAATAGCCCATTTTAAAGACTAAGAGATATTTTTATAGGTAGTCTTAAGTAAATTTAATAGGCACAGTAGATTTAGGCCAATGGAATGGAACCAATGAAGGCGTTATACCATTTCCCCATATTTTTGTACAACTAACCTGTAAATCTATGGGAAATAGACATCATTGCAGTTAATTGGGGTTTATAAATTGTGAGATGAGGCGACTGAGGTCTATTGAACCTAGCATTACGATCATCGTGGGATTCATTTAGCGGGGCCACAGCTGGTGTGCATTTTATGGTAACCGGTCTTACATAATTTAACACTCTATTGCTGTCTTGCAATAGGAGCCTGTGCCCCTGTCCCAGTCTATTTCCAGCTAGCCTGTAATAGGAGTTATATAACAATTTTTTTTAATTAAAGGTCCTTTGCAAATTTATAATACCTGAAAATTAAAGACATCTTAATAGTTACAATTCTCTACAATTAAAATTAAGCCAAAAAAATATAATATCGCTTAATATTCCAAAAAACCCGGAGCAAAATCAGAATTTAAGTAGATGGAGAGGACAGGCGACAGATGAGGTGATATGTGACAAGGAACAAGTTCGCAATCCAATATCAAACCAACATTTTTCTAAGTTTAACAACTTCAGTGATACCTCTTTGTCCTTATCTCGAACATAGGGATTGGCAAAGATGAAAAGATGCTCCAATTACCTCAACAGGAAATACGTTCGATTTGTTGTGTACTAGAAAAAATTTAATTGGTCAAAATTGAAACAAGCCTACACTTTCAGCCAATCAGGACATCATGACGCCACGCCAATTGACGCCTTTCATACGTCTAGCGTCGCTATAGCGTCTGTTTTGTATTTTGTTTGTTTATTTAAGTAAAACGAGGTAGCGTCGCTTCTTCGCGTTGATCTTTTTAAAGATAATTTTAGAGGATTCTTTAATTATTAGTGTTTTTGGTGGTGAATTTTGTACTTACTTAGGTAAGAGATTTTTTTTTAACTTTTTTCAAACGTTTCCATGAATAATTTCTCATTAACTTAATTCTTGTAATTATTTTAATTTACTTTGAAAACCCCTGCTGAACTCTTCTAAAAATTGTTACATATATAATTTTTGATAAGGATTTCCTATGATTTGTTTAATTACATATTTTCGGTCGTATTCCTACCTATTCATTATTTGTTAAAATGAGTTTTTAGGCAAATTGCCAACATGTTATTTAAGTTTTGGAATAAACAACATTCACATTTGTAGTATAAGAGGTCAATTTTATTTAATTACTTCTTATCTTATTTTTTATTACATAAATATTTATATTAGGTGCTACAAAATTTGTCAGCTGTGATATGAGCAATCTCCTGGATTTATGCAGGTTACAAATTAATCTTGTACTAAGTTCTATAAAAATTTTAGCCCTTCAGGCCCAACCCTAAGGAGATACTCTGAAAACGGCTCTAACATTCAAAATATTTTCTAAAATAGTAATTATTTAATTTGATAGATTTTAATATAGATTTATTAAAAAACCTCTCATATTAATTTGTTATATTTAACAGGATAACACCCTTCTTTTCGTCCTGTACAATGAAAAAATTACCTTGTTTTCATTCAAATAGACAGACCCTTGTTCTTAAGAACAAAAAATTATCATGGTTTTACATAGTAGATTTTTAAAATAGCTGCTTAAATACCCTAATTGGGGTAATTCCTGAAAAGATGGCCTCATGGAAGGTGCCATCTTTCCAAATTTAAGGTTGTCAGAAACTAATAGAAACATGGCAACCTTACATATGTAAATACAGGGTGACGTCTTTTTGATAGATTTATAGGGTGTACCCAAAGAGTAATAGATAAATGAAACCTGATTGTACATTCTTGGATTCCATTTCCAGGTGAAATAAAATGCAGCACTACCATAAATATGAGACAACTGCAAATAAATCAGTTTGGTATATGAACACGGGTTTCAAAAATTGTATCAATTGTACAGGGTAGGCAAATTTCGGTACTTATATAAAGAATCTTGGTAACTATAGAAGGTAGAAGAAAATGAAAAGTGTATGGTCAATATTTTTTGTGGTAGAGAAGTTTAGTAGAGTGATTATAAATTTTTGAACACTTGTTTTACTACCTTGTTAGAAAATTTTTTTAAGCAGAGTAAAATGATATTAAGGGCATTGTGATAATTCAATCAATTTTTAAACATAATATAAAGTTGTATTTTTAAAAACATAAATAGTAATTGATTTAAGCATGAATGGAAAGAGCATTCTTTCTTTTTAAAATAAACAATGATATGTTTAAATTACTTAATAAAAGTTTTTTACAACAGGTATAGAGATATACCTCTTTGTTTGATCATGAAACATTTGATATGTCAAGATCTTCATATATTGAAGATGGTTTGAAGATATTCAATATAGTAAGTTTTCAGTCTTTAATTGTTTTAAATACTTCATGATTAGCTAGGCTTTCTTCCAATCTCAAGAAACTGGCTTGTTTTCTTCGAGAATGCTGATAGAAATATTGTTAAGAGGCAATCTTGGAGTTATTACATTAAATAAAATATTTCAACGTAAATTATTTATTTAGTGTTTGGAAGATATGTAAGACTAAATAATAACACTAAATAATCAATATATATTTTTGGCGATTTTTTAATTAATTAAATAACAAAACGCGTTTTAAATACGTAAACCGCTATGTTATGGTATACTAAAAAATTTAGTCTTGTAGAAATAAGCAACTTTGGTCTGCACTAGTTCCAATGTGTCATATTTCATTTTGAAGTGAAAATAATCTTCCTAATGACGTCTAAACCAATAAAAATTAATAATTAAAAACGTATAACTTTATGTTATAAGTGAAAAACTGAGTGAATTATAAAAATTTCCTTAGCGTTGTGAAAATCTATTCAAAAAAATATTATAATAATGTTCTAATTATATTTATGTGAATAATATAACAATTAAATCACAAGAATTTATTGAAAATCATCCAAATTCAATTTTTTCTTCTAACTTGAAAATGAAAATTGAGAAATTTTTAATCTTTAAATTAAATACAGGGAGTGTCTAAATGGTCGGTACAAACTGAAACCTCAAAGTCGATGTACACTTCGACAAAAAATTAACGTACCACCGAAAAGTAATCAAAAGTTTCAAGTAATTTTTTTCCAAAATTACTTGTCCACTTTGGACAATTTTTTTTAATGATAGTTCGTCTTTTTAAGAATGTTGGTGATTCTTTTTATTAATACCGAGTGTAGCAATTATGGCGTGTTTCTTCTATAAAATTTGTAACATCCTATAGAGTTCAGTAGTTACATTATCAAGTTATAATTGAAATCACACTTCAGCGTTATCTTTTTTTAACATTTCTATTTTTGATTTACTCCATTAGCTTTTCTATTACACGAGAAATATCATTTTATAGCATAACATGATTTTATTGATTTTAATTAGTATTATAAATATAAAAGTAAATAGTAGGCCAACGAAAACCAAAAAAACGGTAGTCATTGTTAAATACAGATGCAATATTAGTCATGTTTTTTCTTGTACGTTTTTTTATGAATCAATATACAACGTGAAACACAAAATATTACTAACGAAAAATATACCCAAATGCTAATAATGTTTGAGAAAGCGTGGAGTTCCCAAAAAATTGGTGAAAGATTTAATGTAGATCACATACCTATTTTATGAACCATATAAAGATATATAAGAGACTGAAAGTTATACTCGTAGTTCGAGACAAGGAGGGAATCGAATAACAATTTCGATTCAAGATCGATTTTTAAGACTATCAGCATTAAGACAACGTTTATATAACAGTTGGAACCCTTCAAACTCAGCTTTGAGATGCTAATGGCTTACACATTTGTACAGAAAAAGTGTCAGAAATTAAGGAATTTGAAACATAGAATTGCAGCGTGAGGTCCAGTTTTAACTAGAGGTTCGTCTGAGAGCAAGGTTAAATTTTGCCAGAGAGTATTGTAATTGGTTAGAGGCTCAATGGCAGCAGGTATTATTTACGGGTAAATCCCGATTTTGTGTATACAACAATGACGGACATATTCATTTATGTCCACATCCTAACGAACGGTATACTCAATGTAATTTCTCACATACCACAGTATTTAGAAGAGGATGTCTGATGATCTGAGAAGGCATTTTTTTAACTTCTCGAAACGAATTTGTTATCATAAATGACTTACGGCTGAAAAGTACATAGTGCAGGTTTTAGACCAATAGGTACTGCCGTTTGCGTCATATATAAAGCAAGGATTTTTGTTGATGCAAGATAAGGCCAGGCCTCATGTAGTTACAAATGATATAAAAGAAGTCAGTATTGCTACCATGGCATGGCCAACTCGGAGTCGAAATTTAAATCCCATAGAGAATGTCTGGGATATTCTCGGGAGGAGATTACAAGAGGAACGTAACTTACATACTTTAGAAGACGTACGGCAAAGACTAATTCAAATATGGGAAGAACTGGACCAAAATGACATTAGGTCTCATATTTTACGTATGAGCTGTCGTTGTGAAGAAGTTATTTGAGCCAGAGTTAGAAATATTCATAACTAAGATTTTCGTTTAATTTGTTTCTTTGCACTTTGTTCTATTTCTTTTTGTTATTTTCAGTTATTAATTTTCAAATTTTCAATAAAATCATGTTATGCTATAAAATTGGGTTTCTTGTGTAATAGGAAAAATAATGGAGTAAATTTTACAAAAATGTTTAAAAAAAGGCAAGGCTAAAGTGTGATTTGAATTGTAACTGCTTAACTCTATACAGAGTTACAAATTTTATGGACAAAACATGCTATAATTGCTACACCCGGTATTGATAAAAAAAAATCGCTTTCTATGTGCATATAGTTAATACACCTACGTTTTAAAACAGGCAACTTGTCATTTTAAAAAAATCGTCCAAATTGGACAAGTAGTTCTGAAAAAAAATTACTTGCGATTTTTGGTTACTTTTTGGGGAAGTACATATATTATGATTTAATCCAATTTGCCTAATAAGTAACCTTAGAGAGACATATTGATAAGTTTTACCCAATTATGTGTTGTTAACGCATAAATCTATCTATCTCCCACAACAAATTTATTTTTGTAATCGTAATCTGTTTTGACTTTTATTGAATTTTGACTCCTTTCTTATTCTGTACAATGTAAAATACTTAGATTCATCATATTATTATTTGATGTCTCTATGTATAATTCCACAACTATCACAGCACTTTGAGGATTTATTGCACATTGATTGTCAGTAGTTTATTTTCTATCCGACACAGGCGTTCTTGCAATGATTTCTAATCCAATAATTTGAAACATTCATGGTTCGTGCATGCGTATTGGAAATAGTTTTGAAAAAAAATCTTTAAAATTTCTCGAATCATCAAACAGTTTAGATTTCAGTGCAAATCATCATTTAGTTTTGTGTTACAGGTACTTACCAAAATAATGGCACCACCTAAAAAAATGGCGACTCCAAAGTCGGCACCAGGAAAAGTTCCCCTAAAGAATGAACCCGAGATTATTTCCAAAGTATCACGAAGCCCTGGTAGATCCAAAAGTCCAGGTAGACCTAAAAGTACCAGCAAAACGCGAAGGGAACCCAAGTCTGAAAGGAGTGTCCGTATGAAAAAAAGGGAGCTCTCCAAATCTCCTGCTCGATCTGAAAAGAGAGCCGGACATTTGACACCCACTCGACGAAGTCCCATTAAAAAGTCATCGTCCCAGTCGTTTAAGGAGAAAGAAAAGTCTAAAGGTAAACGAAAAATTGAGTAATACATAACACTGCAAGAGTCCTTTTTCTCTTAAGTTTGTACTAAGTATAAAATTAACGCTGTCTCCAAATTTAACATTTTTATTTAACAGTTCAATTTCCCGATCACTTTGCTGCAAAAAAACTTTATTTTGTCGTACTCGAAATTGGTTACAGATTTCCATTTTAAAATAAATCAGATTCATAGAATCTTAGCAAAACTAGAACTCCATGAAATTGTAGTTATATTTTACATCACCTTCATATTCTGATCTAAAGAGACGAATCGCATTAAATCATTCAAGAATAAGGTCACACCTTATTTTTGTTTTAAAATAATTTAATATAACATAATTTGTATAATTTTCTTTCAGAGAGTTCTATCCCCATTCTAAACAAAAAGAAAAAATATTTTGAAGTCGATACAGATTCGGATTCTTCCGATGAAAAAGTCGAAAGAGAAGAAAAACCTAAAGCAGCGGTTAAGGGTAGAGCTAGAATTGATTTCGTAGAAAAGGTATGTAATAAAATCATAAAGCATATTATATATTTACAAAAAAACGGACTCGAAAGTTGTATTTCATATTATTTACAGGTTGAAATTGACAAGGAGCCAATTCAAATAGTAACTCCTCAATTGGTCAAGAGGGTCACACGTTTGCAACAAAAGGAAATCGAAAGGATTGTCCATTTGAAACATTTCGAACCTGTATATAATAAGCGTTCCGGATTTTCGGATGAAGATGAGTTCGTGAAGGAACCGCCAGAATCGGCAAAAACCAGCAAAAGTGTGTTTTCTAAATTCGCCGAAGGCGTTGGAATTGCTCTCATATTATTTCTCTTTCCTGCCCTTGGATTTTATTTGTACAGCACATGCGAACCAAATAATTGTTCATTCAAACTACTTCCTGCAAAACCGTATAAATTTTTGAGTACCTCCGTGTACTTTGATGTAAAGGCTGCACTAGCTTTCCTTTGTTACATATTGCTGTTGGCTATTTTGGACGTTTTACCGTTTAGCGGTTGGAAAGTAACAGCTTTGCCGGACAAACATGGAAAATTTGTCTATGTTATTAATGGCCTCTTCAGTGCAGTCGTAGTGTTTTCACTTAGTGCCGTGTTAGAGTATTTCGACATTCAAGTTTTTAGATTTGTCTTAGTGCATGAATTTCATCTCTTCATCTCTGCTTTCATAATTGGAGTTTCTATAAGCGTCTTTGTTTATATTCGAAGCTTTTACGCGCCCATCAGTGCGCTCAATCCTCAGATCATCGACAAGAATAAGATACGCAATTTCGTCATTGGAAGGGAGCTTCATCCCAGAATTTTCAACATAACTGATTTAAAAATGTTTGTCAACAAGTACGTGCTAATTTCTAAGGTGAGTTCAATTTCAGTGTTTTTGTCCAGGTGGTGTATTATTTGTATTATGTGTAGTTAATAGTTTGTTTCTTGCTTTGGAAAGAAAAATTAGCAAGGAGTTTTAGTAACATTTTAACGAGAGTTCCATTGAAAGTTGAAATCAATGTTAAAATCCTCTAATGGGCAACCAATATTTCTTATAGGCAGTGAATTACAAGTTCTTTGACAAAACTCAAAAGACAAACGTGATAAATTTAACATTTTTATGGCAAAAAGGGGTTACATTTAAGATGGATTTATGCTTATCTCATCTATAATTTATGACCATGCTGGAAACTTTAACTAAGTCTTAAAAATTCTATACGCTCCGCAAGTGTTCTATCTCTTCGAAAGAGTCAAAATAAAAAATTATAACTAAATTTAAAGAAAAATCTGTTTTTTTGCTGCTCAAAGCGCAAAAATCACGTAACAATGAAGCTCATGAAGATTAATGCGAATAAGCCTAGGACAATTATTAGAATCAGACAATTTAAACGCAAGAAATACAATAATGAACCATATTTTAATGTATTTTAATATTCTATACCTCATCTAAAATTTTCGTTTTAACCGGCGCACAAATAAAAAGGCCATAAAGGTGAACCATCTCTTAAAGGGACCCAGTACATCTATTTCATTTTCCTGTTATTCGATGAGGTTATTATGAAAATTTTAGTACAAGGAATGTGAAATTTATATTATTAAACATATATTTATACAGAGTGTTCAAGAAATCTATAATATCCTTTGGAGGGTGGATAGACCAACACAAAATAAGTCGATTTAACTAAACTTACCTTAGTTTAAAAGTTGATAATAATCGAGATACAGGGTGTGAAAGGAGAAAAAATTAGTCACATTTTCTGTAATACTTTTCCACGAAATTTTCTTAATATGATAAATTCAAATTTATCGATTATTTCGGTGTATCTTCTAGAAGAAGCCACAAGCGATTATTAGGATTCATTTAAATCGCCAAAACTTGTTTGTGTTATGGTGTATGTCATTTTCGGACTTGATAAATCTTTTCGCTCACCTTTTTTGCTTAAAAAAGGTATACCCTATTGAAGTCGCTAGAAAAAAAGGTTTCAGACAAAAAAAGCATCTAAAGCTTACGATTCATGTAAATTTATTGTTCATTAATTTTTAAATAATTATGAATACAAATGAAACATTTGTTACTTTGAAATGGACGGTATTTATTTAACACTAAATGAAAATAAAATATGCCTAAATTGCTTGTCATTCAGTGGGATGCAAGCGCCGATAATATAATAATGATGATAATAATAGTAATAATAATAATAAAATAATAATAATAATAATAATAATAGTCGATAAATTTGAATGTATTAGCTCGAGAAATTCCTAAATACAAAATTTCGTGAAATTAGTTCGAAATAATGGACATGTATTAAAGAAAATATGATTAATATTTTTCATCTTTGACACCCTCTATCTCGGTTATTATCAACATTTGAACTAAGGCAAGTTTAGTTAAATCAACTCATTTTGAATTGGCCTCTCCATTCTTCAAGGGATATCGTTGACTTGCAGGATATTCTGTATATTTGATTATACGCACATATTTTGAGCAGTTCATTTATTTCAGTTGATTCTCACTGCCGCTTACTTATATGAAATCTTTGAGGTGACTAAAAGTTCCGAGGCTTCTAATGAATCATTAATCGACCACTTACTTCGTATTCAGCCGACGTTAGTGGTTTATTCTTTCCTGCAAATCATACGTTTACTCGACAGATTATTCTATGAAAGAGCTTGGGTCACGTCAAAAACAATCCAACAGGAAGGTGCGTAAGACAATATTTTTTTTATATCATTTGTAGGAAGTTCTTTGAACTACATATGTGTCATTGTTGCTATCTTCGACTTTGTGTATAATTCATAATGTACAGTGCCAATAGCCCTATCCCCGTCACTAACATTAACTCGATTTAATATAAGATAGTTCTGGCTAACTAACATTTGTATGAGATGCACTTGAAAAAGAAAGGTGGCTCGCATTTTTCATTTTCCAACCATTTAGACGCGTTCGGATTATTTCATCCTAATGCGACACCCTGCACATTTAAAATCGAACCAGTTATATGTACATAGCGTTACAATTTTTCTAAACAATTGGGAATGTTGTGTTACTTCCTGTTCAGCTGGAAGTCCCTTTAAGCTTGTATTTTTTAACATTTTTTTCAAAAAATCGAAATATTTTTTTAATATTCAGGAGTTATTAGCAACTAAATTCCAGAAATTTAATTTTTTTATATATAAAAAATATTTTTATTGGAAACGGGATGTCTTATTGACCGATCGAAAATAAGCATTTATTCACATTTCGGCACTAAACGTTTTAAAATAATTTCAAAACATTAAAAAAAAGTGTTTTCTGGCTTCACTGTATGTGGTTTCATAACAAACTTTTAAACTAAATTATAATCATAAAACTTGTTTTGTAGGGCTTGGATACACCGTTACAGTCAACTGCTTCCTTTGTCCCTTCATTCAGTTGTTTGTAATGAAGTTCATCGTGAAGTACAACGTACAGTTTCCGTATTGGCAGCTAGCAGTGATTACTGTACTTTTCCTCATTGGACATTTTATAGCTCGCATAAGCAATAATATAAAGGATGGTTTTAGGAAAAACCCATATAACCCATCATTTTCTAGTAAGTACTGAAATTTCTTATTTTCTGTCATTTCACAAATGTCCAAATATATAAAGTGTTAATTAGAAATTTCCCCCCCCCCCCAATCTCGTATCCGGATATATATTTTTTTTTATCGCCGTTTTAGTTATCAAGGAGTGAACTAATTTGTACGTAGAATGATTGTCTTAACCCTCTACCGCACAAAGCCACCCTCTCAACTATCTTAAATGGTAAAGGGTGTTAAGTGATACATCATTTTAAAGGGCTTTTCATTCTCCACATTTTGGTATCTCATTTGTTATATTTGAATGTTACGTCATCAAATTAGGAGTCCTTCAAACTTGTCTCATGATTAATAAATTACTATAATAAATCAATTTACTAATCTATTGACGTATTGTTAGTTAAGACAAACATCAAAAGAAGAGATGCAGTAATAACTGAAGCAAATATTATTAATTTAATACATTTTTTCGATCATCGAAGACACATTTACAGTGATACAAAAAATTTGTACAATCTTCTAATATTATACAGGGTGTCCCAAAAATAAGTTCCGTAATTTGAATCAATAATAGATCTCGTATAAAGCAACATTTTTTTCAAGTACATTTTTTGCGTAAGAGGTATAGTTCTCCGGTTCAATTCATTAAAAGATTTATTACAATTCCGTTACCCGCCTATGGCATCTAAAATTGTTTATCCTCTTTCGAATCCTTCGCATAGATACCTACGATATTTTTTTCCTGCCTTCTGATGTGCATGTCTTTTTTTTTGCGAAAAAGTCATTAAAAGCATACAACTAAGTAGGAGGAGTTATTGAGGCTTTACGTTATTTAGTGTTAAAATAATTTAAATTTTTGACTTACCTACAAAAAAGGTTACACTAAGTGTTCAAACTGTCTTCCATTATTGTTGGAAATTATGAGTATATTTAGTGGAAATTGGGATTAACAAAAGAAGAATGCACTAACCGACCGACTTTACTTATAAACGGCAGAATCACTACTGCAGTATGAGCATCGTGAAAGATTACAAGAAATATTTCCCTTTTTATATACACCTGAATCAGCTTGGTGCGTACACAATGTGAGTCAACAATGCCGAAATTATTATTTATCTATTACTATTTAGATTCGAGTTTTGTATATTGATTTTTAATTTAACAAATCCAACAATTATTCTCAAATCATAATTGTATTCGGCGTTGAAAATTTTCTTTTACCCTCAGTAATGTTTCCCTTTCATTTCGAATCATTCTGGCGGTATTTTCAATGCGTCCTCGTAGTTCCTCAGTTGTATAAACTGGAGTAAAATACTCTATCTGTTTCATATGGCCCCATAAATAAAAATCGCAAGGATTTAACTTTGGAGATCGAACGGGCCATGCAACAGAACCATTTCAATCAATCCACCTACTGGGAAAGTGCTCATTTAACCATTCTCGTACAATTCTGGCGTTGTGGCAAAGAGCACCATGAAAATACTAAATGTTTTCACGAATTTCCAGCGAAACATCTTCCAATAAACGATTTAACTCATTACTTAAAAACTGTAAATAACTTCTACCATCTAATCGATCTGGTAAAAAGTAAAGGCCGTTGAGCCGACCGTTTATTATTCCAGCCCATGCATTTATTGAAAATCTCTTGAAAATTGCGAGGCCTTATACCATGGGGATTTTCATCTGTCAAAATGTGAGTGTTGTGTATATTAAATACTCCTTCCTTGGTGAATCCCGTTTCATCGGTGGCTAATACATAGCTAACAAAGTTGGATCCCTTCTTAGTTTTCTTAAAACCCAGTTGCAGAAATGCTGTCGATGATGATAACCCTGCGGTTGTAAACACTGAACTTTTGTATATGGTACAGGTATAATTGTTGTAGTTTTAAAGTCGTCCAAACTGAACTTTTTGACACATTGTCCTCTATTGCCTGTCTACGAGTGTTACTTCCAGGATTATTTCCAACACTTTCCAAAATTTCATTTTCAACATTTGCAAAACGATTAGGCCGTGTTCTGCCGCAGTTCTTGATTTGCACTTGCAAAAGTTCTACTATTTCGATGTCATTAAATAACACGAACTAACGTGCGCCTATTGGGTGTATCCCGATCCGGGAGACGATGTGTATAAATCCAACGAGGTCGATTAAAATTTCCACTTTCTTCCCCATAAGCTAACACAATATCAGTGTATTAATTATTTCACACGAAAATTTCTCAATACTTTCGAACGCGAACACAATAATAGAAACGACACGTATCAATCGTAAACAATAAAGCCTTGCGGTGCATCGAGCTTGACTCACGGTTAGTAAAAAAACTTTACGATAAGGAAACATCAATAAAATATTCAGTGTGTATTTGGATTTTTTTTAATTCATAAGCAGTGCCATGGTGTGGTTTTAATAGGTAAAAAAAACCGAAAATAAATGTAACAAAAAAAAACTTATTTGACAAAAGTTATTACTATTGATGAGTTCTGTTACCTGTTGAAATTATGGTACTTATTTCTGGGACACCTTGTATATAATTTAGTTTTACAGAGCGAGTAAACTAGCATTACGTCAAAAATTATGCAATAAATATATTTTTTTCAATCGTATGTGTCAAAAATATCAAACCCTAACGAATTTTATCACAATACAGTCTCCGTACGATTTTAAAACGAAAAATTATTAACTATAATAATTTAATAGAAATGAAACAACTACTATTTTGTCGGGTTTACTTTGACTCTGATGATCAATTGCAACCTACGAGGTATTCTATTTACTAGATTTTTAGTCACTGTTGGCGGTGTTTGATTCCACTCTTGTAGTAATATTCTTTTTTAGGCCCTCTTTATTATTATAGAGTACAATCTAATTCTATGCTCAAATTCTTCCTATAAATTTTCTATAAAACTTAAGTCCGATGATTAGGACAGGTGGGGAAATGTACTTTTAATATTGCTGTCACCGCCCTGTTAAAAACACAGTATATTTTGGGTCGTTGTCATGCGTAAAAGTAAACGATCTGTTGAGATCCAAATTTTCAGAACAACTCAGGAGATTTGGCTTTAAAATATTCCAATATACTTAAACTTCAATTATTGTATCGACAAATATCAAATTAGCCGACACACAGCCCCACACCGTAGCGCTCCCTTCTCTGTGTTTAATAGTTGTAGATAAATTTTTATTTTCAACTCTGAATTTGGTTTATTTATATCAAACCTTTTGTTTAATATTTAATCCGTGCGTATTGAACTTACTTTCGTCGCCAGGTATGACATGGTCCCAAAAGTTCTGAACTCAGACTTGATATTCCTGAACATAGTTCAACCTTTTGGCTTTATTAATTTTGGATATAAACAGCTTTTTGGGGATATTTAAAGCATTATAATTGTGTTTTCCTAAAACTGTTCGAACACATTTAGCACTGCATGTCAGATGTAAAAATTTGTTTAAATCTTTAGCAATTTGTGTTGCTGTAGTTTTGGAATTTTTTCTTATTTCTAGAAGAATGAACCGTTTATGTTGATTATTAATAATCTTTGGACGTCCAGTTTTTGCTGTTCTATTAATACTGTCTGTATCTACGCATCGAAGCATTTTTGGGATATAGTTTATATAACATAATTACCTTTATTTTAGCTGTAGAATACGCTCCCGAAGTTGTGTACCGTACTTAGGAAACACCCTGTATATTCCACATAATAAAACGCTGTGTGAGTTCAAGTAGCAAATTTGGAGAATCCTGCTAACCATTGCGAATTTTTGTTCTCTGCATATTTTTCAATAAATTCTGAAGAGGGTAAAGCACATTTTTCAGCTTAACGGCAACCAATGTTGTGGTCCAATCCTGTAGTAAAAGGTTGAAAACCAAAGAACATTTCAACAAGTGGTAAAACACTGAAACGCAAAACTTATTGGGGCGATTTTCGGTAATTTCATCCATAATCAATGTGCAGAGTAAGTGAACCTTTTCTCATCCGTTTCGACATTTGCTAAAATACTCGTTAAAGAGATGTTTGATTTCGGATTTCTTGATGGGACATTAATAAATTCTTACTTTTTGGCTTGCCAGGTTTTAATAACACTAGAGAAAACGGATTTAAAATCATTTTTCCCCTCTTTACACCAAAGGTAGATCAAATATCGAAAATATTTAAAATCCAACCAACGACGGCATTTTTAATAAATGGGGGCATAAGTAGACATGTTTGCCGAAACTGCACTTTGATGTTAAGTAATTAAATTGGTGGATGAGTACCCTGTAGACGATTTTGAGAGCTTATGACTGGCAGTAAAGGTGGCCGGAGGTAAAATGTTGTTATGGGCCATCTGTTGCACAGAAAGCGAGATAACTAATTTCATTAGATCATTGGACAACATTTTTAAAGCCTGCCATTGTACAATTGTATTATGAGTGAATGCGTGTTAGGAGCACCATTTCCACTTTATTAGATTTGGTTGGATTCTTTAGATAGATTTTATAACTGATCCGGATATTCTCATTCGAGTCTTATTGGTACCAGTAGTATTAACGGTGATAAGTGTGCCTATTGAAAACTAAATTTTCTTTTTAATGTAAAACAGAAACTAACAGGATTAAACTGAACCAACAATTTCGAAGATTATTAAAAAGTGCAATGGAAATGTGCTTTTAATTTTTACCTCTTGACACAACTCGGTAATAAAGTACTTTTTTCCAAATTGCAGAGAAACCAAAAATAATTTTGTAGATTTCTTTGCACCATAAGGCTACTCCTTAAGCTGCGTAACTTTTTTTCTATTTAACCAGGTCTATATCCATTGCTTGCAAAATCCCCATGCTGGACATTATTATCTTGGATGCTCTCTAAAGACCTATTTATCTAACTGTAAAAACCTGAATTAAATCAATTACACTTTCTTTTTCAGAACTCGAAACCATC
The DNA here is from genome assembly GCF_040115645.1 of Euwallacea fornicatus. NCBI lineage: Eukaryota > Metazoa > Arthropoda > Insecta > Coleoptera > Curculionidae > Euwallacea > Euwallacea fornicatus. The sequence continues at coordinate 476,461 of NC_089565.1, read as the reverse complement.
CCCACCAATCAAGGCAAGAAGTTGCTAACATCAGGACTTTGGGGCTTTGTAAGACATCCGAACTACCTGGGCGATATTTTATGCGAGCTGGTTACAATTCCTTTTGTTTTATGCACCCCGGCAGTTATTTTACAATATATCAACATTTTATTCCTTATACATCGCGCTCATGAAGACAATGGATACTGCAAACAAAAATACGGAGTCTCATGGGACCGCTACTGTAATCGAGTACGGTATCTTCTGGTACCCAAAGTGTTTTAAACCTTTCCATCCACGCTCAATATGCACTCCCAAACTGTGACATATACTGCGACATTGTCGGGAAGTGTCAGGTGACTGTAATTTTTTAGTAGTATGTGACGTCAAACATTATTTGGAGGAAACTATTAGTGTTGCAATGTTTTAGAGTGTTGTTTTGCAATGTTTTAAAGTGGTTGACGATGATTTAAAAAATATCTGTGTACAAGCAAGGCATAAGTGACTAATGGAGAAGGTTATTCGATTGATACTCGATAAACTTTAGGAACAGGTTAGTTCAGTTTAGTTGTAATAGAGTAGGTAACATCAAAGAGACTTTATCTGGAAGTTTCTTTGACACAGAATATGCAGGAAATATTCTGGATTCTGATTTAATATATCCTTGGGAAAAAAGCCGGATGACAAAGTGACCTGTACGTTGTTGATTTCAAATCTAAATCTCAAATAGAGCGAAATGCTTTTCATTTTTCTTTAACTTATACAGGGTGTCCGGAAATAACGTTGAAATATTTTAGGAGGTGATCCTAGAAGTTAAAATAATAAAAAAAAGTTCTTATAAACATATCCCAAAAAATATTTCTTAAAGGAGCTAGAACCCTTAAAGGAGGACCTCTGAATATGTTTTTTTTCGCAATATTTTCAATTTTTTTAATTGTTTTAACCTCTGGAATAATGTCTTAAAATATTTCAATGTTATTTCCAGACACCCTGTATGTAGTTAGTAAAAAAGTCTGAGTACACAATGCTCTTAATTTATTTTACTACATTAAATAATAGATTAGGACCATAATTACCATAGGATTTTGCGGTTTTACAAAATTTTAACAAAAAGTACATAAGTACAGCTTTTTGTAAAAAAATATAAAAATTTATGATAAAAATTCGTAAACAATTCATTTTTATGAACCAAAAAAGTCTGTGTACACTTGATCTCTCAATAATTGCGATATTATTATTAATTACATTCATTAAATCAATGATCTGTTGGACCTCCCTTGTTTCTAATCACTTCTCGTAGGTGATTGATCGTCACTGAAACCAACTTTTCAGTGACATCAGGCTCAATATTTTGCAATTCATATTGGAATGCTTCTTTAAGTTGTGATTTATTTTTTATTGTCTTTTTCTTCAGTCTTCCCCTTAACTTACAAATGTTCAACAAAGTTAATGTCTAGTGATGTGGAATAGAGTTTTAAGTTGTCTACGCGTATTATGATGTAGCCACTCTTCGGCTTTGCGCCTTCAATGTTTAGACTCATTGTTGTATTGGAAGACAAATGACCCTCCAATACCAAAACTTTTAACACTTAATTTTAGATTTTCTTTTAATATGTCTATGCAAATACAGTATTGACCAAAATTATCGAAAAATTTTACATAGTAAAGTTCCTTTGCTAGAACTCCCACATACCAGGTGCGCGAGGTTTTTTTGATCAATGAAACATGGAAAATATTAAGAGAAACACAAAAAATGGTTTATTCAAAGTATTGTCCTTCTCTATCTACACATTTTTGCCATATCTCTGGCAATACATAAATACCTCAACGATAAAATGATGTGTCTTTAGACTGAAACCATTCGTCCAACCAATTTTGCACTTCCTCGAAATTGCCCAAGTGTAGCCTCCTTGCCCAGCCATGGGCTATCGATCGGAACAAGTGAATATCAGAAGGTGCCAGGTCTGACGAATATGGCGGCTGCGGTAGCAGATCCCATTTCAACGTTTTGATGGTGTCCTGGACGATAGAAGTGCAACGGCTTCGAGCGTTGTCGTACTACAATATCACTCGTTCGTGTCCCGTGTTCCATTCTGGCCGTTTCTCGAACAATATATGGGTTCTCAAAATATATCCATTTCTCGTCTCCAGTAACAATTTGGTGCAGGAAGCTTTCTTTTATGCCGTAAAAGCAAAATTTCGGGAGTGGTTCTCCGATTTTCCATCTATCTCTCAGTCAATTCATGCGGCACCCATTTTCCCTCTTTTTGAATTTTTCGCAGAGCATGCAAACATTTGGAAATACCTTGGCAGGTCATGTTTAATGCTTTCGCAAGTTAATCTTGTGTTTGCGTATCGTCTTCATCCAATAACGCTTACAGACCTGCGTCTTCAATTGATTTTGGTCTTCCGGAGCGTTTCTTGTCGTCGATGTCGAAATCGCCACTTCTGAAGCACTTAAACCAATCTTCACAAGTAGTTTTCGATGGTGCATGTTGATCGTAGGCCTCCTCAAGCAAATGACGTGCTTCAGCTGTATTTTTTTTTCAAATTAAAGCAAAGAAGCGAAGCCTCCCGCAAATGTAGTTTATTTGGCACACAACTCGACATTTTTGTTATTAGAAAAAATTACTTTGCGTTGCGATAAATGTTGGTATTCCAACTGATTGTTGATAACAACTGTCTTAAGCTATAAACAAAATACAATTTCTGATATACGAGCCCTAATAACTATATGTTTGGACAAATATATTCTTGATATTAAAATGCCTATAATTTCCGACAAAAACATTTATTTCGACTTACCTATCTACAGGGTGTCCTCGAATTACGTGGCCAAAATAATACCGCAGATTGTTTGAGTGAAAATAAGTCGATTTAACTAAACTTCCCTCAGTCCAAAAGTTGATAATTATGGAGCTACAGGGTGTTAAAGTTGAAAAAAAAATCACATTTTCTTTAATATCTTTCGATTTCTTTGAGTTAATTTCACGAAATTTCATATTTGAGGGTGTTTTAGGATACGAAATTCAAATTTATTAACGATTTAGTTGTTTCTTCTAGGGGGCGCCACAAGCGACCATTAGGACACATTTAAATCTCTGTAACTTTTTCGTGCCACGGTGTATATTATTTTGGTATTTAAAAACCTTTTTCCCTACCTTTTATACTTAGAAAAGGTATACTTTATTGACGTCGCTAGAAGCAACGGTTTTGGAGAAAAATGCATCTAAGCCTGATGATGCATGCAAATTACCTTAAAATTATTTTCCGTAAAAAAAAATTAAGTTTTTCAAAAATAATTATTAGTAAAGGTATAACAATAAGTTTTCAAAATCAGATATTATTAAATAGAAAACAAAAATAATAATTAACAAAGAAACAACAACAAGCGAGAATAACACTTACTAATTAATTAAATTAACTTATGTAAATTGTTGGTTTAATTTTTTTTCATTTAATCTGCTATCATAACAAATGTTCAAAGTGTTTACCATTTTCCTGTATGCATAAGTTCATCCTTTTTAAGAAATTACATTGTACTCTAAACAATATTTCAGGGGTATTCTTCAATAATTCCACTTCATGAATCATTCTTGCCTCCAATTCTTGTCGCGTATGAACTGGAGATGCATAAACTTTTGATTTCAAGGCACTCCATAAAAAAAATCACAGGGTGTCAAGTCTGGTGATTGAGCCGGCCAATTCACAGGTGCATCACCTCCTCTTCCAATCCAACGTTGTGGGTATTCCTCATTTAAATGTTGCCTTACATTTAAAGTAAAATGAGGAGGTGCGCCATCATGCATAAACCACAGATCACGACGAAGGAGTAAAGGCAAATCTTCTAATAAGATAGGTAGAGTTTGTACTAAAAAGTTCAAGTAGTTATCACCATTCAGCGTATCTGGCATTACAAAGGGACCAACAATAAAATGATCTACTATTCCAGCCCAGACATTTACTTTAAATCGATGCTGATAATGAGTCACTGTTGTCTCGTGAGGATTTTCATAAGCATAAACATGTTCATTATGCATATTAAAAATACCGTATCTAGTAAAAACAGCTTCATCTGCGAACAAAATTTTCTTACTAAAATTTGGATTTTCGATTCTTTCAATATTAACAAAAGTTTTCCGATTTGGAATTCTACGGAAAGGATATTTTTCCTTGTAAACTCGTACACTTTTTTGACTATTACAACGGCAAAGTCCATAAACTAACAGCATATCCACCATTTCAGAATAAGTGAATTTATTGGCCATACTTATGGATATTTACAGGAACAAGAAGCGAAACTGACAAGAAAAACTGACATTTGAGAAACAAATTCAAGTGTTAAAATGTCAATTAAAAACAGCCAACTGAGTTATTTACTTAAAAGCGCCAACGCAAATATGCAGCGCATTAGAATTATGCGTTTTTCTCCAAAACCGTTGCTTCTAGCGACGTCAATAAAGTATACCTTTTCTAAGTATAAAAGGTAGGGAAAAAGGTTTTTAAATACCAAAATAATATACACCGTGGCACGAAAAAGTTACAGAGATTTAAATGTGTCCTAATGGTCGCTTGTGGCGCCCCCTAGAAGAAACAACTAAATCGTTAATAAATTTGAATTTCGTATCCTAAAACACCCTCAAATATGAAATTTCGTGAAATTAACTCAAAGAAATCGAAAGATATTAAAGAAAATGTGATTTTTTTTTCAACTTTAACACCCTGTAGCTCCATAATTATCAACTTTTGGACTGAGGGAAGTTTAGTTAAATCGACTTATTTTCACTCAAACAATCTGCGGTATTATTTTGGCCACGTAATTCGAGGACACCCTGTATTTAAAGGTTTAACAAGAAACTATTGAAAATATTAACAATAGAAATGAACGTGAGCAAAAATGGTTGACAACTAAATGTTCAAATAACGGGAAAAATTATTTAATTAACAAGGTGTTACATCGCCTTTTGCCTTTATTACTGCCTTTATCCTAGCCGGCATAGAATTTACCAAGTTTTGGCATGTATCTACTGGAAAAAAGTCCCAAATTTCTGCGTTTTTTCTCTTTAAATCCTTTGCTGTTCGTTTAGAATGGTCCCTTAAAATTTGTTTCATTTTGTGCCACAAAAATTCTATGACATTCAGGTCAGGACTGCTTGACTGCCAAGATAATACATTAAAATTGTTGTTCCCGAACCAACTTTTCATCGATTTATCCAGATGGCACGACGCACTATCCTGGTGAAAGATAAACCCTCGATTCGGAAATTCGTATGCTATGGTAGGAAGGGGTTCATATTGAAGAATTTCCTGATATTTTATGGCATTGACGGTGCCATTTACTACTTGATACCTTCCCACGCCCTTTGCTGACATGCAACATGCAGCCCCATATCTTAACGCGCAGTGGAAATTTTACTATCCTTTTTATATTTGTCCTTGTGGGACGCTTCTTTTTTCGATCTAATGATCCTTTTCCGAAAATCACCAATACATACATCAAAACAGGACACATCGCTAAAAATGACTTTCGACCAGTCTTCTACAGTCCAATTGACTTTTGTTTTAACCCAAGTGAGTTGCTCTTTTTTGCTTTTCACTAAGCAATGGTTTCTCTTTTGCCTAAAATGCTCTAGCTTAATTTAACGATAATTTAAATTGTACCCTGTAAAAACCTAATCCAGATTTATGAATTCACTTCCTACAACATTCCCTAGATACATTCAAACCTGCTTTGGCGTTCTACAATGCTCTTACTGCTCTTCGACCATTTTTACAAGCTCTTACAAGCGTTCTTTGGTTAGCATTTATTACAATTCGTGGCCTTCCGGTACTTTAACCTTTAATTGTGATGCTACTGGTTTCTCGATAGTGCTTTGAAATATTACTATCAGTAGATTTTGATAAATCCAGTTCACTGGCAATTTGGATGACTCTTGTTCCCGTATAATATTTCTTTATTATAAGTTGTCTTAATTAGGCATTAATAGCTTTTCCGCGACCCATTTTTAGTGCAACAGACACTGGTAACTGACAATGACGTAAACGAAACATAGCAATTCTTCTTCCGATGAGTATTCAGTAAATAGTACATAAATAAACAAAATTCCGAACTTTTAATTGTCAACCATTTTTGCTCCCATTCAATTCTATTGTTAATATTTTCAATAGTTTTTTGATAAATCTTTATATACAGTGTGACCCAGATAAGAACGGGACACCCCTGTAAAATTTTTATTTGTGGTTCGATTATGATTATTTTTTTTATATGTTGTAAAGCATCAAAAACTAGTTTGTGAGAAGTTCGTGTTGTGCTCACTTAAAATCCAAGGCCCACTTTGCTTCTTTTTCATGCCGAAAATTCAAAAAAAGACATTAAAGATTTTTTTATTTTAAACTTAACTATAATAATATCTTTAAAATATTTCAAAATGGTTGTATCTCAAATTTCGTTGAAAAATATTGATTAATAAAAAAGTTATTGAATAATTAAATTTGATCCACTTTAGCGCAGGAAATCCCTGTAAAATATTCAATCATTTAATGTGGAAAAAATTATGACAAAAAGATATTTATTTGATTTTAAAAAACGTTTGCTTTGATTAAGCCACCGTTCAACTGGATACATTTCTCGTATCTTCTTCTAGTATTCCGCATTACTTTCCTAAGAGATAGGGGAGTTATGTCTTCACAGGCGCGTCTCACCCTTATGCACAGTTCTTCTCTATTTCCGAGGTGGTTTTCATATACTTTGTGCCCAAGAATACCCCACAAAAAAAAAACTAATGGGGTCAGATCGGGCGATCTGGGTGGCCATTGTATTAATGGACTATTCCGCCCAATCCATTGGTTAGGAAAGTTTGTATTCAACCATTCCCGAACAATTCTCGCGTTATGAATAGGACTTCCATCAAGTTGAAAATACATGTTATGTGCGTGTAATAGTGGAAGATCATCAATCGTATCGATTAATTAATTTTTTAATAGTTGTATAAAACTTGCAGAATTCATATTTCCTTCAAGAAAAAATAGACCGATAATTTTGTCGAGGATTATTCTGCACTAAACATTTACGTTTTTGGGAATATTGACTTTTACAATTAATAATCTAGCGTGGATTTTGGCGACACCAAAATCTACAATTCTGTGAGGAAACTATCCCGTTAGTAGTAAATGTAGCTTCGTCATTAACCCTAGAATACTAATGTGATTTTATCACACGTTAATACTAATGTGTCGTAAATTTTACGACTTTTCCTAGAAATACGAAAAACTCATAAAAAAAAATTTTTTTAAATTGAAACAAAAGTTAACCTATACTCTTTGGTCCCTAAGGAATATAATTTCATGTTTGGTGTTTAATCACTTTTAATCCTGTAAGCATTCCGTGCAAGATTTCCCGCGGTGTTCGCCGCACATAGCATGTTTGCAATGAGTGCAGTAAATGGTCGTCATTCGCCTTAACCTGCTGGGACAATAGTAACATAAGGTACGTTTGCCTTCTACTTGAGTGGCGTTGTCAAATCTTTTTTCGATTTTGAGGATTTCTTGAATAGTTTGTCGAAGTTTGCGGCGTAAAGTTGTACCACTTAGTCGATGTTCCATCCAAGGCCTGGCAAGCTGGTGAGCTAGGTGAATCATAAATTGATATCGACGAAGGGGTTTTTCACCATTTTTCAAATTGTTACAACAATATAATACATACGAATTGACACAGGTTGTGTTTACCATTCCGTAAAAAATGCGTAGTGGCCACCGTCTAGTTTTCCTGCTACAAGACATGTTTGAACACATTTGATCAAATGTGTCCACACCGGACTTTGTCTCATTATAATTCAAGATTATTATTGGTTTATTATTTATTTCCGAAATTTCTGCCCCTTCGTGCATAGTGGAAAGCAGTAATACTAGCTTATTTTTTTTAGGCATATACGACAATAAAGTTTTACTTTTGTCAAAACAAAACATTGAGGATTGAGGCTTTCTTTTTGCAAGTTCAAGCATTTCGGGTGGGATTATACTAATTTTTGTCTTTTCGTAAATATTTTACGCAAATACTAATCACTCGTAAATTTTACGACGCTCACACTATTAGACGCATGAAACAATTAGCCAGCAAGATACCGTTTCATCGACGTTTAGCTTCGCAATAATCAGGAAGGTACTGATAAGTAGGCGACACAGGATCAAACGGAACCTTACGAATTCGGACTAAGAAAACCGAGCGTCGTAAAATTTACGATACATTAGTATTCTAGGGTTAAAGAGAATACGTTTTAGGAAATTGGTATCATGATACTCCCCTTGCGTCCACAAACAAAATTCCAACCTTCTGTTCTGGTCTCCTTCTTCTAAAGTATGTAGAAATTTTAGTTTATACGGCTTAATTTTATTCTTTTTAAGGCATCTTCGAGTATTTTCCCTGGGTACATTTAAATGCAAACTTGCTGTTCTTAATGTAGCATATGGGTTGTCAGTAAAATAATTTAAAATTGCGATTTCTGTATCATTTTGATTTCTATTTCCCGGACGTTTGGCTTTTAGTAAATATCTGTCAACGGCTCCAGTTTCATTAAATGTACGATTTATTCGATTCACTGTACTTTTAGTAATAGGACGTCGATTAGGATATTTTATGTTGAATATTCTAGTTACTTCCCGCACACTTCGGTCATTACCACCAGAAAAACGCACTATTTCAATTTTTTCCCTTAAATTTAATTGATTATTCATATTTGAACTATTTCTTCAATCAAAAAGAGGAGAGATTTCTCAGTCAACTTGACCAAAAATCTTTATTAATAAAGATGTGGACGATTCAGTAAATTTAAAATTTGATTGTTCAATAACTTGTTTATAAATCAATATTTTTCAACGAAATTGGAGATACAACTATTTTGAAATATTCTAAAGATATTATTATAGTTAAGTTTAACTAAAAAAAATCTCTGATGTCTTTTCTTGAATTTTCGGCATGAAAAAGAAGCAAAGTGGCTCTTGAATTTTAAGTGAGCACAATAAGAACTTCTCACAAACTAGAGTTTTTGATGCTTTACAACATATAAAAAAATAATCAAAATTGGACCACAAATAAAAATTTTACAGGGATATCCCGCTCTTATCTGGGTCACACTGTATATAGGTAAATCTAAATAAATATTTTCCGAGTGTCCTTTATTAATTAAAACTTTTAAACTTGTTTTAGTCGGAAGCTTTTGGAACTTTAATATCAAGAATATGTTTGTCCGAACATATACAGTGGGTCACAAAAATATTCGGACACCTACTGAAATTCATTTATTATTGACTATACACTGATTATAGACAAACAAAAATATACAGAAAAATAAATTTATTACCAATGATGAAATTAAACCTTACAAACTAATATTTCTTAAATTCATAAACAATATTCGTTGTAGAATTGCCAAAATAATAACAAACCCGTTCAAATAACATTTTAAATCAACTCACAAAAATGTTCGGACACTGGATTCAGCAAAAAAAAACATCGTAATAGTTATAATTTTTATAATTATTAATATTTGTTATGGCCTCCTTTTTGCTTGCGAACACTATGTAATCTGCAGTGGCTCAAAGTGAAAATGATACACCTGCACGGAAATCGTTATCTATTAGCAAATTGTTATTTACTAAACAATAATCTAAAGTGTAAGAGTTTTAATACATTAAGCTACATCTGTTCTACAATATGCACAAGTAAAAACAAAAAAAATAATTCTTACATAGGAGAAAAAATAAATAAATTCCACTTACGTTCAAAACGCATTTCAAAATTAAAATGATACACGTCTTTTTTACCAGTTTTACTAATAAATTAATATCTGGTTGGTAGGCCTTTAGATAAGATTACTCATCGAAGACGATTGGGGATGGATTATACTAACTTTTTTGTGAAATTGGGGGAAATTTTCTCCCATTCTTCAAGAAGAGCGCGCTTTAATTGGCCTTTATTAGAAATTACATGTTTCCTAATTTCTACTTCCAATTTAGACCACAGATTTTCAATAGCATTAAGGTCGGGTGATTGTGGTGGTGTTTTTCTAACGTGTGGACAGTTATATAATAGCCACTCTTTCACAATTTGGACGCTGTGCTTCGGATCGTTATCCTGATAGAATTGTTGGAAATGCCTAATTTTTCTACGCTGCATTGCAAATTTTGCCGTAGTATTTGCATATACCCGTTCTTGTCCATAATGCCATCTATAAAATGCAGTTTGCCCGTTCCAGCACTGGACATACAGCCCCAAACCATCACACTTCCTCCGCCGTGTTTAACAGTGGCTCTTAAATTGGCCTTTTTTAGGGCTTCATTGGGCTTTCTCCATATACAGTGGGTCAAAAAAGTATTCGTACACCTCGCAAATTAGCACAATTATCAAGATATCTTTAATAGGTTTAAGAACAAACAAAATTAAATTGTAACATAACATAACACCTTTATTGTACAATTTCGGAAACTCAACATAAGTTTGTAATTCTACATAGTTTTAATAATAAATAATTAAAATCAAAATAAGCGCACCAAAAAGGTATTCGTACACTATTATTAACCTTATTAGATCCGTATTTACAAAGTCTTTTTTGAGCATTTTAATATTTCGTTGGAAAACCTTTTGATTTGATTACAGCTTGCAAACGGCGGGACATGGAGTTTATTAAGTTATCTGTAATATCTGGTGATATGTTCTGCCATTCTTCTTTAAGGATTGCTTCTAACTGATTTTTATTTTGTATCTCGTGTTTTCTAATTTGTTTATCCAGATGTTCTCATAAGTTCTCAATAGGATTGAGGTCTGGAGATTGTGGTGGCGTTTTTAATTGATGGGGGACACGATATAACAACCATTCTCTTATCAGTTTTGAGGAATGTTTAGGATCGTTGTCCTGTTGAAAGTAATAATCTCCAGCTAATCCCAATTTTGCAGCACTCTCTTCCAGATTCACCTCTAAAATGTCTCTATACATGAACCTATCCATTATTCCTTGGATAAAATGTAGGTTGCCCACCCCACTTGCAGCCATACAACCCCACAATAAAACACTTCCACCTCCATATTTAACTGTAGGGCGAAGATTGCGTGGATTCAATCTTTCCCCTGATTTTTTTCATACAAAAATTAGCTCCATCTGAACCAAAAAGGTTCAGGTTAGTTAAATTCACTCTCGTCTGAGAAAATTACTTTATGCCAAAAGTCTAATAGTTTGTTCACATGAGATTTTGCGAACTCTAATCTAAGTTTTCGGTTCTTACTTATCCATGGCTTCTTCGCAGGTCTTCTACCATAGAATCAATTTTTTCTCGGGTGAATTCTAATAGTCTCAGGATTAATCCGCTTTCTCGTAGCAGTTTCCAAATTGGTAGTTATTTTTGGAGCACTCATATTAGAATTCTTTTTAATTTGTCTCAGAATAAAATTCTCATTACGCTTTGTAATTTTGCAAGGACGTCCTGATCGTGCCCTATTTTGAATCGATTCTGTAGTTTTCTACTTTTTTAATATGTAAGCAACAGTACTTGGCGGTTTATCAATAATACTTACAATTTTTCTGACAAATTTTCCTTCATTGTAATGACGAACTATCAAGTTTTTGATGTCCATACTTAACTTGCTGCCCTTTCGACCCATCAGTGAATTTGAACGTTCACCTTACTCTCATAAATATTTACTAAGCCAAATTCACTCTCCTTTATACAAAGGACATAACACAAATGCGTATTTTGCTACAAAATATCAACAATCTGGTTGTGTACGAATACTTTTTTGGTGCGCTTATTTTGATTTTAATTATTTATTATTAAAATTATGTAGAATTACAAACTTATGTTGAGTTTCCGAAATTGTACAATAAAGGTGTTATGTTACAATTTAATTTTGTTTGTTCTCAAACCTATTAAAGATATCTTGATAATTGCGCTAATTTGAGAGGTGTATGAATACTTTTTTGACCTACTGCATATCCACGTCCATCCGACCCAAAGAGATTGAATTTACTTTCATCTGTGAACAAAGTTCGTTTCCAAAACTCTTCTTCCTTATCCAAATGCTCCTTGGCAAAGTTCACTCAAATCTTTTGGTTTTTAGGACTAATGAAAGGCTTTCTTCGGGCTACTCGACCATGAAATAGATTTTTTCTTAAAACTATTCGAATGGTTTCTGGATTTACTGATTTTTGTAAATGCTTTTCAACTTCAACGGCCAGTTTGGGGGCACTTATACAGGGATTTTTTTTCATATATCTTACCATCCACCGTTCATCAGCATCGGTGAAAATTTTTCTTGACGTTTTTCTGACTTTATTCTTGACGCTTCTCTCGCGTTTAAATCTTTCTATGATATGTTGAATTGTTGAGGCACTCTTTTGTAAAATTTCAGCAATTGCCCTAATGGACTTGCCTTTTTTATGGTGCATCATCACTAATTCGCGCTCTTTGACTGTTCTATGTCTATCCATGGTGTTTTTGAACTAAATTCTAACAAATATCTATATAATTCAATAAGGTTTGTTTACCCTTTGCAATTTTGATAATTTTTTTGCATACACAAATGTTCTTTAATCAAAATATTGACCTGTATCATTTTAATTTTGAGATTCGTTTTGAACGCAATGGAATTTATTTATTTTTTCTCCTATGTAAGGATTGTTTTTTTTTTATTTACTTGTGCATATTGTAGAACAGATGTAGCTTAATATATTAATACTATTGTATTTCAGATCATTGTTCAATGAAAGAAGTTTACTGATAACCAATCATTTTCTTGCAGCTGTATCATTTTTACTTTGAGCCACTGTATGTATACCTAAACGCCATAGACGTTGAAAGTGTATAGAACACAAATGCACTGTTAATGCCATCTCTTGGCAAAATTGACATTATTGACTGAAACACCTATTAATACAAATTTTTTAGGTCAAAAGATAATCTAACACTCAAGATAAATCGAAATGCCACTTCTTTCAGGAAGCAACAAGTTTGGTTTAAGAAGTGTCTACAATAGTGAACACAGACTTTTTTGCCCACGATCTATTGATTATTTACTTTAGCACAAAAATTAGGTCATAAAAACAATTCTGTTGGTAGATATTACTTTAAGTGTTCATTTTAATGAAATCTTAACAAATATTTTCAGTGTAGGCCACTCAATGCTCGATAAAACGATAAAGAAAGCCTTTGAAATAGATGTATTTAGACTTTCTTTACTACCTCTATACTATCGGAGAAAAGGAAAGCAACAATTTATAAAAAATATAAAACCCCGCATGTATCTCATTTCTTTCAAATATGAAAACAAGTAAATTTGCTATTTAATTTGGTATTCTAATTAAATTGGAAAAAAAACAGTTTTATCAGCATCTACATATAGTAATTTAGGTTTTTGAATAATTTCTGTACTGAAATGAAGCAAAACGATAGGCGATATAAGTAAAGCAATTTTTACGAAAATAATGTTTTATTTATTTTAATAATTGATGTGATATTCATTATTGGCTATAATTCTTTGAAGTCCACGCGGCATTGATGAAATTGAATTTTCGGTGGTAGTAATCGACATATTCGTTCATATTTCATTTATTTTATTTACCAAAAACCATTTCTTTTGGGGACCTTGTTTAGTCCAAATCCGACGTTTTACCTTTTCCCCTAGGTTGTAGATGGAATTAAGATCCGATATTTGAGCTGGCCACTGTAGAATCTGGACATTGTAGTCGTAAAGCCACTTCTGAACAAAGTAAGATGAATGTTTTGGATTATTGTCCTGTTGAAACCGCATGTTAGCTACAGTAGCCAGAGACAAACTTTCTGTCATTGATACGACATTCTGCTGGAAAATCTCTAAATATCTTTCACCAATAAATCCGTCCGTCAAAATTTACAAATACAGTGGGTCAAAAAAGTATTCGTACACAATCCTTTTCTGTAGTTTTAAATATAATTATTGTTTAATGTAAATTTCCTTATACATACTAATATAACACATAACAAACATTTTTAATTAGGTAACAAAGAAAAGTACTAACGCAACGAAGAATATTTAACAAATAGGCCGATTTTGTAGGCACAAAAAGTATTCGTACACCGTATCGCATGTCACATTTGAAAAGAGTGAAAAGACTAACACTTTCTATGCATTCACTATTGCCTGGAGTCTTCTGGGCATTGATTCAACTCATTTTCGGGTCACTTCAGGGCTAATTTGTTGCCAACATTCTTGTAGTTTCGTGATTAACTGTGGACGAGATCGAATTTCATCCCTCTTTAATTGTGATTCCAAATAAGCCCACAAATTTTCGATCGGGTTTACGTCCGGTGACTGGGGAGGAGGAGGAAATAACTGTCGTGCATTATACAACAACCATTCCTTGGTTACTCTGGTAGTGTGTTTGGGATCATTGTCTTGTTGAAGCAAATATGAATCCCGTATTCCCAATTTGGTTGCACTTCGGTTCAAATTGCCTCTCCACACACTTCGCAGCATTCATGATACCATCGATGATGACAAGTTCGCCAACTCCCGCAGCACTCATGCATCCCCACATTAGGACGCCGTCTCCTCTATGTTTGATAGTTGGAATAAGATTCTTCGGATCTAATTCTTTATTAGGTTTTCGCCATACAAAATTCCTTCCTTCTGATCCGAATATATTAAATTTGCTTTCGTCTGAGAATATTACGTTCTCCCAAAACGATAAAGGCTTATTTGCACGTGTCTTAGCAAAATCTAGACGTTTTTTTCTATTAATTTCACTTATGAACGGCTTTTTTCGAGCAGTTCTTCCTTCGAACTCAAATTCGTGAAGTCGATTTCTCACAGTTTGAGCACAGACAGTTTTGCCAAAATCTGTTTCAATGTGTTTTGCAATCTCCGGAGCACTGGTTTTAGGTTTTTTTTCACAAGTTTAAGGATACTGCGGGTTTCTCGTGCGGTTAGTTTCTTTGGACGACCACTACGCTTAATATTACCTGTCGAGTCCTTTTTGAATTTTGAAACAATGTACTGGACAGTTGTATGAGAGATTTTAAGTATCTGCCCAATGCGTCGATAACTTAAATTTTGCTTAAATAATGTTACAATTCGGTCTTTTTCAACATCAGTTAATTCTTTGGATTTTCGCTCCATTTTCCTGGACGTGCCGACTATTTCTGATAAAATTTCGAATAAAGTGATAAACATATTTGTGTTTGTATAAACCAACATCAACAACATGTACAAACATGTTTACATTCTTTAGGAAACAATATCTCAAAGAAAGAAAGTAGGTGTACGAATGCTTTTTTGTCCTTCTAAAATCATTTTTTATTTAGTAAACTGAAACCGAAGGAATGTGTTTAGTATTTTATAGTTTAGATTAAATTTTAATACCATATTATTTTTATTCTAATGAGCTTGGATTGTAATAAATCCAGCTACATAACAGAATTCATTAAAAATATTGGGTGTACGAATACTTTTTTGACCCACTGTATATCATATCTGTTAAGAATTTCAAGCCATAGGTTAAAGCCTTATTTGACTCGAAGTCTTAATTTTCTGTTCATTCGTGGATTTTCGTTAGTCCTATACATGTTGTTTTTCCTGTTCAATATTCGACAATCGAAGAATACAATTTCTATACGGTCTAAGGGCCAGAAATTATGAAAAGAGTTATTCAATAAAACTGAATATCATTCTAATTGGACAAATACCATCGAAAAAATAAGTTATTCTTAAAAATAATAATTTTTTTTTGAAATGTGGTAAAAGATCTATGTGTCAAAAATATTTTATTTTTCAACGATCCACGTTTTCCCTCGATTTTCTTGGGCCACGCCTTATAAATTGGTTTCAGGAATCAAATTTTCATAATAACCACGATGTGCTAAAGGAATTAAATCTAACATACATTTCAAATTATTTAATTTTTCTTGTGTGATACGATTTTTGCATTCCAACGAGATAGTCTCGAATTTGAAAGCGACAAACTATTTTTCTTTCTTCAAAACATTAAAGGTTTTCCACGAGGCTATATCACTGGAACTTTTGCGAATGGATACCGAGAAAAGGTTACCCTTTGAAATTCTCACCCAGTATGTTTGGGAAATATTTGCGTATGCATTGGCGAAATGGTGCCAGTCCTTACAGTCGTTTCTTTCCATATGTACAACAGTATATGGGCTTTTGTAGGAACTTTCTTTGATCATTTTTTCAACATTTTCTGGGATTTATATTTTATAGCTTTGTTAATATGTTCCGCTTCTCTATCTGGGCAAAACATCGATCAAATGGAAGATACAGTGGCACAAAAAAGTCTCCATACGGTTAGTTATCACACAAACTTGTGGAGTTTTAGAGGCAAGGTAAATAATTTATTATCAAAATATACAGTATCGGACAAAATTAGAGCAACTTTAGAAATTTAATTTTAAATTGACATTGTTTCTTTAAAAATAAGATTTGTTATTATCAGTAATATGTTTACAGCCTATTATAATTTACACCTGAGACTGAATGTTTAAAAAGCACATTTTAGAGGAGAAGGAAAAAGAAAACCTTTTACCACCACAATTGGAGCGAGAAAATTAAAACGACTTAAAAATTATTTGAATGAATATTATATTTAGAACAATTTTTTGTGTATTACCATTAATATTTAGTCCAATACCCCTTGTTTTGAAGAACTAGCTCACGCCTTTTTGGCATTGAAGAAATTAAATTTGAAATGATATCAGGATCAATAGACTTCCAGGCGTTGTCTATTTCTTCAAATAAATTATCCCGATTGGTAATATTTTTTCCTCGGATTTTGTTATCTATGATTTCCCGAAGGTTCTCAATGGGATTTAAATCCGGAGATTGGGCTGGCCATTTCATCGCCTCGACTTTCTTCTCCACGAACCAATTTTTTATTATTTTCGCAGTATGCTTAGGATCGTCGTCGTGCTGGTAGACAAACTTAAGGGGCATTTCCCATTCGACATATGGATACATAACATTCTCTAGTATATAATGATACCTAATTCTATCCATTTTGTCCTTAATCCTATAAAGTGGACCAGTTCCGTAAGCAGAGAAACGACTCCAAACCATAATATTTCCTCCTCCGTGTTTAATGGTAGTTTTTACGTACTTTGGATTAAGTCTTTGGCCATTTGGGCGACGTCCCCATTGAGCTCCATCACTTCCATAGATGCAAAACTTGGATTCATCGGAAAATAATACTTTCTTCCACCGTTGAGGAGTCCAATCTCGGTGGTAGGTGGCGAACAACATCCTGGCCTCTTTATTTTTTAGTGAAAGATGTGGTTTTTTGGCAGGTTTCCTTCCTTTTAAACCATGTTCTGTCAATCGACGTTGAACTGTTCTGGAAGAAACACCAACTTCTCCTGCTTGTGCAATAATCTGGCGAGCTGACACTTCAGGATTTTTTTTACTTAGCCTTATAAGACTCCTGTCTAACTTCTCTGTCGTTTTTCTTTACCGACCACCTCGTTTTAAATTCGTTACGTCACCACGGTCAGTGAATCTCCTGATAGTTTTTGATACAACATCTTTTTTTATGCCAAAAACTTCCGATATAAGTTTTTGCGATTTCCCACTCTTATCTGCACTAATAATTTTTTGTTTTAGATGAACTGAATAGTGAACACCACGAGGCATAATCGTAGATGTTCGTTGTTTAAAAGACCACAGGAAAGTCAGAAATACAAAATATTTAAACATTGGTTGCTCTTATTTTGTCGCAAACAATTTTAGATCAAAACTATTTTTTTATTTTTTCATTCCCAATAACAATTTAAACTATTTATAACAAATGTATTTTACACTAACTGCCTTAAGCTGAATATTTATGATAAAATATTTCATGATTTTTTAGAGAACTTAAATTTAAAAAAATATTTCTAAAGTTGCTCTAATTTTGTCCGATACTGTATAACAGTCTATGAAAAGGGACATTTCTCGGTCCATCAACAATGATAGTCAAGAAATTAGTCAAATAAATTCCAATTTTAGACGAACTTTTCTTAACATTGGACATATTTTTGTACAAAAAAGTCTCCGTACAATTTCATATGACTAAACTAATTTTAACTAAATTTAATTAAATTATTGGAACAATAAATGTTTACTATTTTGTCGGGTTTCCTTTAGACTTTAACACTGCGCATGTAATCGTAGATTCATAGAATTAACTGAGTTTGATGGTACACTAGGTTGTATTTTCGACCATTCTTTTAATAATGCTTCTTTTAAGTCATTTTTATGAGTAATTGTAGGTGAACTTATTTTTCGCTCTAAGTGGTCCCACAGATGCTCAATCAGATTTAGATCCGGCGATTGGGGTGGGTGATTTAGAGAGTACTCTTAACGTTATACAGGGTTATTCACGCTATACGACGCGGAATATTGTGGCCAAAATACGAGGCTTTCAAAAGGTTTCACTTTTGGGCTATATGGGGATCTATTATGGCTACTTTTTTAAATTATTTTCATATTATACAGGGTGTCCCAAAAGCCCTAAAAGTATTAAAGTTGTGTTTTTTTAAATGGAACCCTCTGTACATTATTGCATTTTTGGATTCTCCTATCAAAATAAGTGTCTGTTTTAATAAGGTTTACTATACCTAAAACTTAAGGTTTTTTAAATAAGTTTTGTAAGAGCGTAAAATTCTAAAAGAATATTGAGGATCTTGTCTGGATCTTGAAAAAAAACAATTGCAAAAATGATGCCTCCTTCCAGTGTCGCCATCTTTAATACCTTTGCTAAAATGTTCTAGGTATGGTTTAAATTTATTCTTCGTTAGAGTCCGATGAGTAAGTGATCTAGGTATACCTATGTTATGTTCAATTTGACGCAGTGAGATGCGGGGGTTTTTAACACTTCCAACAATATAATTTTCTAAATTTTTATTAATCCTACGTCTTTTGGTGTTCTTCTTAAACAATTCATACTCAAGTAGAGTCGCTTTAAGCCAATTAAATATTGCGCGCCCAGATTGACATCTCTCTTAATACCTCATAACATATATTTTAAGCTCTACCTGCATTTCTTTTACTTAAAATAAACCAGTGATTCATCTTCAGCTTTTCTCGATTTGAAAAACATTCCGTATTTTTTGTTTCTTAAAAAGTTTTACCCAGTTGAAAGTGTAAGACATTCAAATTCGAACAAAAAAAATTGATCTTAAATGCAAGAATAGTGAAGAATTGATGTATAATATAAAATCGAACCATTGGTTATATGACAGTTTTTATTGGAAACGAGTCATGTAATCGCCCTTTGAAATATTTTCCTCTCGTCGTAGAATATATTGTATACAGGGTGCCCCATTTAAAGCTATAATTGAAGATTATTTAAAAACGATACGTTGTATGAAAAAAAGTTTAAAATAAAAGTTATCCGGTAAAGAGGGGGATATGTCATAAATATAGTGACTTAATCAAAACGTCATTTTAAGGTCATTTCAAGGACAACTTTTTCCCAAATGGCAATCCCGTATTTTTGTTATATATCCTCGTAGACCATTAAAAAATCAATATCTTTTATTTGAACAATTTTTTTATTAGACATTTTGCTGCCTAGTTATCCTTGATTTTTGTCCAATTTTTGATATTGTTAAAATTTTTGCATTTTTTTTTCTAGAAAAGTTTTTGCAATGCGTATTCTGGTTAAAACTCATAACAATCTGTTGGGTATATGGGTTGTAGAAAAGAAAAGTTTTATATTTTATTATTATATTCGTATATTATATCTTAAGACCACTCGGAAAGCAAGCCTAGGCAAGACTGAAAAACATAATATCGTGTTTCTTGTTCCTGAGAGTAACCCTTATCACCTAATAGATATATATAACAAAAGGCACCCTAAAGCCATCAATACCATACTTAAGTTTCACACATGGTATGTGTTATTCTCCAGAAATGTATATGCAATAATGAAAGAAGAAACAACGATGTGCCATTAATAGTTTAGGGTCGAAACTCAGGGTTTGGGTGTCCATAATTCAACACAATCCTATCTAATAAAAAAAAATTATTTCTGTGAAAAAAAAATTAATTTAAAATCCTGATTTGAGAAACTTATGGAAGCAAATGTTAAAAAAAGTGTCCTTCCTACTCCAAACACGTCTTAACTCTTACTTGAAAAGTATTGTTTACTTTGCGCAATATTTCTCTGTTTATCAATTGGCACGCATTTTCAACTCTCCTTTTCATGTCGTCTGCATAAACTTTGTCTTTTAAAAAATCTGATGAAGTAAGATCAGGCGACCTAGGAAGTCAAGTCACTGGACCGTCCTGTCCAATCCATTGATCTAGATACATTTCATTGAGAACCTCACGAGACATTCTATGAAAATGGCCTGGACAGCCGTCATGTTGATACCACATCACCTGTCTAATAGTAAGTGGAACGTTTTCTAACAATTTGAAAAAATTTATTACGCAACAAATTGCTTAACATTTCTCCATTCAAGTTTCCTTCAATGAAACTAGATCTAATTAAGTATTCCCCAATAATACCGCAAAATACATTCACTGAGCATGGTCTTTGATCTACAACTTCTCTAAGCCAATGTGGGTTTACAGCACGCCAAAAATGCAGATTATGGCGATTCACTGAACCATGGTTTGTGAATGTGGATTCGTCCGAAAACAAAACGTTGGAGAAGAAATTTGTATTTTGATTTAATTGCTGCCTTGTCAAATTAAAGAAATTGAC
Organism: Euwallacea fornicatus; assembly: GCF_040115645.1. Lineage (NCBI taxonomy): Eukaryota > Metazoa > Arthropoda > Insecta > Coleoptera > Curculionidae > Euwallacea > Euwallacea fornicatus. The sequence continues at coordinate 455,762 of NC_089565.1, read as the reverse complement.
TCGGTTTTCAAAATCAGTTCTATGAAATTCGTGATGTAAAGAAATGTGGTAAGGATGGTATTTATTCAACTTCAAAATTTTTTTATCACTTGTCTTTGATATTTTCGAGTCAGCAGCAATTTAACGATAACTTGCATTAGGATCGAAGGCAACTACTGCAAAAGCTGCTATTTGATTGCCTTCAAGTGTTGCATTTGGGGAGCGTTCTTTCAGTCCCTTCATAAATAAAAACCATTTCTAATTTTTTATCCAAAGTGTAGCGATCCCTTTCAATTATTGAATTTCGTAATGAAAAGAACAATTTTTGTATCATTTCACACAAAAAATCAGATTCATTGTGGAAAAAAGATGATCGATTTCCTGTAGACCTTATTATAAACAAGGTAGGCTGTAACAAGAAGAAATTTAAGATTTTTTCCATAAAAATAACTTTTTATAGATAGAAGAATTATTATGCGTGTTAAGCAGAATATTTATAGCAAAACTTTTCTTAAAAATTGGAAAAAACTCAAAGATAACTGCAGCAAAACGTTTAATAAAAAAATTGTTCAAATAAAAAATATTCATTTTTTGATGGTCTACAAGTATAGGTACCAGAAATACGGGGTGGCCATTTGGGAAAAAGTTGCCCTTGAAATAACCTTAAAATGCCGTTTTGGCTAAAAGTCACTATCTCCATGACATGTCTCCCTCTTCACCAGACAACTGTAGTTTGAAACTATTCTTCATACAACGTACCGTTTTTGAGTAATTTTCAATCACGGTTTTAAATGGGACACCCTATATATACATAAAAGTATCTACAATATTTTCATCTTTTTCAAACTGCAATTCTACTAATGCAATAAATACAGCATGTTTAATTAAAAATTGGATGTACCTGCTTTTTTAAAATGTTGCTGGCTATTGTTTAACGTTTAAAATTCTAGAATTTTTAGATATACTAGAAGCAAAATATTCATTGACTGAAATATGGTGACCTAAACTAATCTAAACCTTTCGAAGCAACATACTGTTTTGGTAAACAGAAAAAACTATGCACGCTCTGTAGAAAATAATTAAAAATTTAAATAATATTAATCTAACAACAATTTCTATCTTTAACTGAATATTTTCTTTTTTTTTTCGTATATGACCCTTGGTATTGTAGTACACGCGTGTAAAAAGTTATCTTTGTCCATGTTATTGCATTCCGTATCGAATCAAACAATCCAGTAAAAACCGCCATAATGTCTAAAGCCACCACGTAGAGGACACTGAAATTCGTTTCTAGCATAAACGTAAATGTACAATGTAAAATTTGAGTTACGGATACACAAGTTAATTTTGCGTGTCAACAATTAATGGCTGAATTATTATACAATAAAGTAATTTCGATAAACGACAATTGTCCGTGCCACACCCAGCCTCAATTGTAATGTTGCTATGCAAATTATATGGAAAAGTTTGACGACGTACTAACAATTAGCCCCTAAAGTAGGCAAATTAATCATATCAATCTTAAGACTTCCGCATGTAGAGATTAAAATTTTGTATAACTTTGATTATGTTTTCGATGTAGTTCGAAATCTTTGTTTTTTTACTGTGTAATACACGTATTTAGAATTATGGTTATTTAGAAATAGTACATAGAGAGCTCAATTTATAATAACGCAAATATAGATGTAGCGACAAGCTTTTTTTGTTAATAAAATAATTTTGTCTGTAAATAGCGTCAAAACCAAATAATATATTTTTTTACTTTCGTATTGAAAAACTCAGATATTATATGCTATTTTTTATATTCTCGAAAGTCTTGCCACATTTGTAATTCACAGAATTCTTCCTCATGTTTATCTTAGACGCTAACTCTCGCATTTTAATAAGAGAGCGACAACAAACATTAATCTCGCTTTTATGTTGCTAAGTCTATAAAATTAAATTTTGTAAATAACTGGATTCTCCATTTTATACAAAAAAATAAAATAAAAACATACGTAAGCAGCCACTTTTAGGAATTTTGAATATGCGAAACTAGTGTAGGGTCACTTTGAGCTACGAGGACTTTGGTATGCAGTGGAGAACCTTATTCTAAATCTAGCATATTTAAAAATATCACCATGCACAGTTACTTACAAAATTGAGCGTACATATGGTAAAATGCTACAATTCTTGAAATAATCATCTGAGATCAACAAATTTAGGCGTTTTTATTGTCAACATTGATTTATATTTTATTTTAGATCATAAAAGTTAACAAAACATTTCAATATTTTTCAAAATAGAGAATTAATACACCAAATTCTAATTATAAATTCTTAAACTGTGACACAAAATTGAGCGTGCAGCATATTAATAAACACGCAATATAGTTGAAAATATACGTTAAGTTCAACTTTAATATTTCGTGGAGTTTCCCTGGGAGTCGATACTGACCTGAAGTCGTCGTGGCATTGATTGGATTCATTTCATTGTATAATTAGGTGCCATTTCCTCCCATGCAACAAGAATGATCTTTTTAAATTCCTTTTTATTTTTGTTTTTTTTTCGATAGGGTTTATGTCAGGATTCTGTGGGGGAATTTTCAGCACATTATACAGGGTGTCTCAGGAACATTTTATCAAACTTTAGGAGGTTATAAAGGGTGATAAGTTAAGTAATTTTGCATATTTATCCAGAAATGAGTCGTAAAGATACAAGACAAAAAATTGTTAAAATGTTAAACAATGCTCATAGTTTCATATTGCATTGATTTGTTTATAGAAGGTTACTTTAATAGCCGTAATAGTCATATTTAGAGCGACCAAAATCCTCATAGAACATTTAAGAAGTCCAACCAACATCAGTTTTCTACCAACATGTGGATGGGCATAATAGGAAATTATGCCAACAAGAGTTATTGGACCGTACTTCGTGAGTTGCTCGAAAGCGTTCCGTTAAATATGAAATCCTTAAGATTTAGGACAAGTAAACCTTAATGAAACTTACATTTATTTTTCTCAAAAAATCTAAAACGATATTAATATATGGGGTGTCCTATTTAAAAAAACATAACTTTGATATTTTTCATTTATTTAGAACACCCTGTATAAAACGAAAACAATTTTAGAATGTACCCATAATCGAGTTCTATATAACGCAAAAAAAGAAATTCGAAATATTAAATTGTTTAGCCGTAATCTTCCGAGACCGCACTAAATGACCACCCTGTATATTTCATTTATGATTTCATGAACAGGAGGTATGAAATTTTAAGTTAGTATTGTTGTCGAAAACTTTCTGACTTCTTTTTTGATCAAGTTCTCTATGTCTTGGGGGGATTTATGTAATTCCCCTGGACAATGTAGTAGTTAGTGGGTTCTGCTTCCGCGGCTGGTTTTAAACCTTTTGTTTCCGAAGGACCACTCTCGTTTTTGTCAGACCGAAAGAAACTGAGTTAAACTGAATTGCTTGATTGACTTTTTGAATTTATATATTAACAAAGTTCTTAGTTTAAAGGTGTTGACAAGTGATTGGTGTCTGATGATTTCAAGGGCAAATTTTGACCTTTTCCGAATTGTTAATCTCTGATGAGGTCTAGTGTGAACTGACTAAAAAGTGGGTGGAAGCCTCAACAGTCAGTTCCCACTACCCTTCCTTTGTCACACGGTAATGATCCTTTATTGAATTACTGGAATTGGACGTCCTCCGCGGTACCAGGGATTGGTCCTTTGGTTGCCTCTAGTCGGTTTTTTTTAAATCACCAGGGTTTACAACCTTTTCTACGACTATGGCTAATTGCAACCAACATCACAGATGTACTGCAGTGGGATTCTTGGTAAATCTTTACAGTGCAAATCCCTTTTCTATCGGCAATAAACTACTTGAAGGGACACCATTATGGGAAAGTTTCCAGGGTTATGATACCCTTTCGTTATAGTTTATTGCCGACATTTGGCATTCCCGAAAAAGTCTGATTGTTTTCAGACACTCTATAAAAGAGGAAATGTATTTTTCATTCCGTCGGGGTGTATTTGCATAATGAAACTGCTACCCTGAATTCGCACCTTTTTCAAATTTTATTAAATCTGGAATCATGCGTATCGTTTTCAAGACCGATCAGCAGTACCTTTACGAAGGGCAGATCGTACCGATATCACATTGTAAATGATTTACTCGAATGTTACCGAGTTCTAAAACAATAAACCGCACGCATTAAGTTATAGGACACTAACTGCATACTCTAAGTTACTTGTGGTTATAATGCATTTTCTTTGAATAAATAGGTTACGTGCTAGATCTCAGGGAATTCTTTTACCGATGTTTGCTTCGTATCGATGTAGTTTATTGTTAACAAATATATTTTTCTTTTTTTTAAAACACTTACTTGTTCACAAAAGAGCTTAACTAGCGCGGTGATAAACAAGATATTTGTAATGCGCGTTGCACTAACAATAATCGAAAAAATCGGTTTCTTTTGTTCTAAAGATTCTAAAGATTCGCGAGGTACCCCGTTAGTAGCCACCATTTCGTGGATGTAGTATTGGGTGGGTATTTAAGTGGATGTTGCTGAGGTGATTCTGGCTCACGCGTTTGGTGCTCGGGGGTGAGTTATGATTGTTGTTTCCTGTGGTTTACAGTTAAGTTTTGTCACCTCAGTGAGAACGACGTAATTAGAATTTTAATTGAAAGTCTAAGAATAATATCGCAACACGAACTCTTTCAAAAATGTTCAGTTTGTTTTTCAAGCATTAAATTTTTTTTGTGTTTCAGGTTTGAATTGAGTATGCCCCTGGTTCAAGTTGAAATTAATTCGAAACTATAGCTGTTTCAAAGATATTTTTTAATAGTTTCTGGACTTAATAACGAATTATTCTCGAAAATTAATATTGATTTTCTTCCGGAATGATGCAGTTTTTCTTTCACGAATTAAAACTGATTTTTTTATGCTTTAGGTTTCACGTGTTGTTTAGGCCAGAGGCTTTTAGTCACTGCCTAACAGAATCGACTGCCTCACCAGGCACCCGAAGAGGTATCTCCTATTTTGCTGGTGTGAGTTATTGATTCGAAGGACCAGACGCTGATGCGTCAATTGATTGTAAACGGGGTTCAAGGGTTCGGGGAAGACAAACTCCGTAGCACGAATTAAGTAATTTACTTTACACTACAGATATCACTCTAAGTTACACTACGATTTACAACTTTATATACACTTTTTATATATATATTTTACAGAGTCGTTATTGGGTTGCCTGAAATCTGAGAATGATACGTATAAAGGTTGAAGGGTGACTTGTAAAAGAGTTACAGAGTAGAGATTGAGCTAATGTTGTGAGAGAGGTTTGATAGGGTTCCGAGCTCAGGGATCGAGAAGTGTCCAAGAAACGGGAGAGAGGGAGAGTGAGAGAGAGTTTGCGAGTACTGTCTTGGAGAGAATGTTTTTTGGGACTCCTAGATTTTTTGCATCCCAGGGATGGTGGGGTTGGAGGGAGATCACCACGATAAGATCTTGACCAATCCCGACTGACACCGCCCCCTAGTTCTTGTGGAAAGTTTTTTTCCTAAGAGTCTCCACGGTCAAAGCCCAGATGTGGCTCTCTGGTTCCCTTGACAGATTTATCTGGTGCCCCCCATAAATCGGGACAGCGATAGTTCAAGGAACCAGTGCCATCACGGTGGCCGAGTTTAAGCACGTGAGGGTAAGTGCTGCATCGCGGGGTGCAATGCAGCAGATCTATTAGGGATTGTTCCAACGTCTTTAGGGCCTAATTGGTGCCCAGCGATAACGCTGATTTATGTTGGGGTTTTTCCCAACACGTGTGTACGAGTCTGTTTAAAGTTGAAATTAATTGAAATCTCAAACTGTTTTAGAAATTTTCAGAAATTTTTTCGGGAATTATTATTTATTTATTTTGTTTCAGATTTCAACTGTGTGGTAAGTCTAAAAGATATGTGTAACTCACATTAGAATTAGGATTTCTAGCATTAATACTTCCGCGGACGTTGCGCACCTGCCTTGCGTACCACAAATAAAAATAATCTAATTTTTTTACTGAATTGCGTGTGCCATTTTTAAAATTACTGCTACTAGCTACATACGAATTGTAGCAATAACTTTTAAATAATTTGAATATGTACCGATCAACATCGACCAGTATCACAGGTGGATAAATATTATTTTCCATGCAAGGTAATATAACAATTTATCGAAACGCAACAAAAATTAATATTCTACATAGATATTTCTTTTGAAGAACTGAGAAAATTTATAAAATTCATAAACATTTGCTCGAGTGATTAATGCATCTTCTGTTTCGACAGTCATCTCAACAAACAAGAAGTTAATATGTAAGTAAATTCGTTTATTGCAGCAGTCAAATGTAACAAATGAGGTATCAAAATGTTCACAAACATCATTTCGAAATGAAAAGTATTTTGGAATGATGTGTCACTTAACCTCGATTTACCATATAAAATATTTGAGAGACTGATTCTGCAAGGTAAAATGTTGAAAGAAACACAGTGAATTTTACATGAAATTTGTGTTCCCTTGATAAGAAAATCGAGGCAGTAAGGGCATGAAATTTTCAAATTGACGCTCTGTAAACAAAAGTAAATTATAATTATCCACCAATCTCATATAACTTGACTTATCACGATTTCTTCTATGGCCTACTTACGTACCGAGTTTCATCCGGGTCAGAATTTAAAAGGTTATTGAATTCGATCATCAATACTAGTAGAGATTAATTAAAAAACTATTACAAAATATATTATTTATTTAAACAAAAAAGTACAACAATAAACGTGAAATTTATAGTGTGGCTGCTGGCTAAAAGATATTTTTACGTAAAGTATTTCAGAAAAACTTCAAGCTAACACTAATTTATTATTTATAATATGTATAAAAAAATTGCAATGCATTTATTGCAGCGTACGCTACAACTTGCTTTACAAAACTGTTATATTCTTGACACCAAACAATCCAAAAAATGCCCAAAACAAAATAAAACATCCAGAGCGAAAACCAGAGAAGTTCGTTTTGAAATCGTTATATTGCCACAAGGACTTCAACATTTTGAATCCTATGCGAGCCGCTGCTAAAATTCTCATAAAATTTATATCAACCGTAATCAAAACGGCATGTGAAAGGAAAAAGATAATTTATTTACCTTGTACCTATAAATTTGAATTAAATTGTTAACCTATTACCCTGTTCTGATACTCATTTTGTTGCAAAATTTTTGATAAATACTCAATAATAAATACTTGCTTTTCCAGCAAATAGAATAAAGTAAAATACTGAATTTACAAACATGTTATTATTACCTCACCTTTGTTGCATGCAAAAATAGAAGAAATTTATTAAATGTACAGTATAAATTCGTATTTGCAAGTATAAACAAAAAATTAACAAGTTCGATTGTAAAAAAATTAAGTTAGAAATGATTATTTTTAAAACTAATAAATTGATAATCTAAATACTTCTTACTCTATAAACGCGTAATGGAATCCGCATAAAAATTTTATTATATAATATTAGATATATCATACTGCAAGAACTTCTACGAGCTATACCGGGTGATTTACATCACTGTTTAATTAGAAACTTTTGGACTCGTAGCTATTTATATTTTTTCATATTTTTTGGTTAAACTAATACAGATACACTCTATTTTTTAAAAATATTTTTAAAGTCACACTACTTCCGATTACATCTGAAGTCAATGTCAATTTTCTTATTTCAAATGGAACAATTGGTGTATTATTGCATTTTTGAAATCTAGGAATTAACCTGATTAAATTCTTATTAGATATCTCTATTCCTCAAATTAACCGTTTAGAAGATATTTTTATTCAAAAGAATTTTTTTTCTAAAGCACAATGTCTTCAAAATATGAAGCTGGACTTATGAAAATTTCTTGACATGTCAATCAGACATGGTAGATTAGTTAGAAGTTAACTAGAAAAGTTTCTATAAATATTATACAGGGTCCCCAAAAAATAATGTAAAATTTTCAAAATTACAAGCAAAAAAGCCCCTTATTTTGATAATAACACTCCGTATATTTTAACATGTCTAGAATCTAAATGTAATTCTGAATCGATTTTTATTAAGTGTCCCTATACCTAAAATTAACGCTTCTGCTATAATTTGCGATTTTTTAACATTAGACAATAATAATTCGAAATATCTTATTCGGCTTTCGAAAGAATATGGCGGCTTCTTGCTAAAACACATTAAATGTAATTATCAGTTTAATAAATTTGTTCAGCAGTTTAGAATCATTAAATTTAAAAATAATTACTCAATGAGTAATATTTTAAATTTATTCTTTATTTACGGAGAGTGTAACAAAGTTTTGGAGGAAATTTGCTGTGCGTATTTAACAAAAGACATCCGCATCTTCCGAAAATCACGAAGAACAAAGTTAGGAAATTGAAATTACATTTTTAAGACATGGAAAATTGCAACTAAAAATTCTTATTCTAGACCATTGGTTTAGGACATTTTAATGCAAATCCAAATTTTTCTCTTCAAACTGCTTCTAATGATTTAGGTTGGTACTCTTATTGATATTGATGATTGTAATTGTTTATCTCCAATTAACAATTTTTACAGATTTATCATATTCATCAATCTAGAGGATTCTAAAGATACATAAAATGCATCCTTATTCCTATAACATTTTACAGGCTTTTAGACATGAAGACAAAGTTAAAAGAATAGAATATGGTGAATTGGTGCTTGTTCATATTCAGGCAGGTCCCTCAATTTTATTAAATATAATATAGACAGATGAAGCAAAATTCACAAAAGGGGGGCTTATAAACAGAAGAAATCTTCATTATTGAATAAAAGAAAATCCTTGAATATTCAAAGAGGCCCGTCATCAAGATATTTTATTTATGACGAAATCTTAAACACTAAGATATTTAGATAACATTTAAACTTTTAACAACTTTTAAAAGGTATTGTCTCCAACTTTTTGGACACTTTATCTCTTAATATTCTGTAGACTATTTAATGCCAAATGGACAGTGCAATACCATTCTTTCCATGAAATTTATGAAGAGATGAATCAGACATTTGAAGACTGGTGAATCGGACAAAACGGACCATGGAAATAGCCGCCAAGATCACCCGACTTGACGCCCCTAAATTTCTTTTCATGGGGTCATGTAAAATCTGACGTTTATGAAGTTTCCATAGAAAGCAAAGCACATATTTGTGATTGAATTTGAGTAGTTTTTGAAGAATTTTACCCCGTTACAATTAATAAAGTGACTCAACATAAAATTAAAAAACTCATTTTTAAGTATTAAGAAGTTAATAGGGGTCACATAGAAAATTTGTATTAATTAAATTTTATTCCAATTTAAAATTTGACTCGAATTTCCTAAATTCGCGGTGTTTTTGTTACATTTTCCATGAATAAAGAATACATTTAAAATATGTATTACTATTATATAATAATTATTAAAGTTATTGATTTTAAACTGCTAAACAAATTTATTAAACTGACAATTACATTTAATGCGTTTTAGTAATAAACAGCCATATTCATTTCAAAGCAATCTGAGAAATTTCAAATTATTATTGTCTAATATCAAAAATCCAAAATTATAGCAAAAGCGTTAGTTTTATGTATAGTGACACTTAATAGAAATCGATTCAGAACTACATTTAGATCCTAAACATGTAAAAATATACGAAGAATGCCATTGATTTAAAATAAATTATTGTTTCGCTTTCAAAGTTCACTAAACTTGACATTATTTTTTGGAGATCCTGTATAAAATTTGTAAAAACTTTTCTAGTTAACCTAATTTACCATGTCAGGTTAACATGTCAATAAATTTTCATAACGCCAGCTTCAATAATAGCTGAGAATTTTACATTTTGAAGAAATGCCTTTTGGAATTATTTTTCTTTAAAATCAAAATATCTTCGAAACGATTATGTTTAGAATAGGAATATCTGATAAGAGTTTAGTCAGATTAATTCCTATGATCCAAATATGCAAAATTATACCAGTTGTTCCATTTGAAGTAAGGTAGTTGACCTTAACTTTCGGTATAATCGGAAATACTATGGCCTTCAAAATATTTAACAAAATAGAGTATCTATATTAGTTTAATCGCAAAATATAAAAAATTTAAAATGATTACAAGCCTAAAAGTTTCTAATGAAACAGTTACGTGAATCACTCTGTATAATAATTATGTACCAAAAAACAATGTCGCTTCTGTTTTCCTCCACCAATCCAAATCCTTCAAGAGTAAAAATCAGAATTTGAAACGGCCATAAAAAGTGAACTATCTCTTGATTATTGTAAAAGAGACAAAAGCAATCGTTTTTAATAACATATGAGAAACATAATTATTTTTGATTATAAAAAATCAAGAAATTGCAATTAATGTAGAGACACGATATTAAGGAGGGAAATACATATAGAAAAAAACTTTTTAAATCATTTTTTTCTTTCTGCGAAAACTGCGAAACTGTTTCGGTTCTTCTTCTGTATTATTTCTTGCTAAAAGTGCTATGGCATCAGATCAGCCGGAGCGTGGAAGTAGTGGAACCGTTTGAACCGGAAGAATACAACCATCCATCTCCTCTTCAGCAAGATATGTAAATTAACATTTTAACGATATATAAAGACTTGTCAAGAAAAGATTTGCTTGAAAGGTATTTAGAAAACTATTCGCAAAACGTCAATGAAAGTTTGAACCCTTAAATTTGGCGTTTCTTTCTTTAAAACTTTAAACGGGTTTTTCTCGAAATCCGAAATTTCGCGCGCGATACACGATAACTCGAAAAACTACTTGGCCAATTTCGTTCAAAATTTTGATAAAATTGTCTCATTGGTCTTCGCATGAACTTCTTGAATATTTCTTGTTTAAGGACTTAAAAAAATGATCAACAATAATTTCTTAAGAAAATATGACCTTTTTTTTAAACATTGCCTTTTTGGAATTTTCGGAATATTCAGAATTTTTAGGTTCATACAAAGTGTATTTCCATAAATTAATGATTTTTTTTTTTGGTATTTCTGCTACAGATGATTTTTGCCGACCTCCAGAGCGTACCGTAGATTTTTGAAACATATATTTTCAGTCGCCATTGTTTTATCATGAATGAGAACATATTAAAAAAAGTACTTTATAGTTATTTTAGCCAAACAATAACTACACAAAATTTCAAATCAGACGCAGTAATTTCCGAGAAAAAATTCTTAAAAACCGAATGTTCTATATGTATTTCCACTTTTAAAGATAAAAAATATATATAATAAGAAATTCTGTGAAACTTCAACTATCCTTGCCTCAAAAAAAGGTTTGGGATCTCTGGTCCCCATTTATTGATTCATAGAGCATAGCGTGCCCAGTTATATAGAAGGCGGTTATATTAGCTTTGTCGAAATACTTGCCATTTTCAAATCTTCCTTAATTCAATTATATGTTTAGAAAATATCTTAAAAGTTCACATTTCAAATTCTCCAGATAGACCTTTAATTCTTTAATTCATTAAATAATTTTGCAAAACAAAAATAAACACTCGAGCATACCATTTAACCAGCGGATATCAACCATAAGTTCCATTTAAACTTTGTGTGACAAAGTCTAGAACAAATTCCGACATATCGGACAACTGCTTTTATTGCTGGTGCTGAACCATTTGAACTGAAACAAATAAAAATATTGTTAATAATTTTCATCTAATATAGGTGTATCACTAAATCTTACCAAACATGGTGAGTGAAATTTCTTTTTACAAGTTCGGCAACTAACTTTGGGCAACTGATAGGACCCGGAATGTAACACTGCATAGCATATGCAACACTCCTCGATACCATCAAACTTTCTATCTAAATATGCATTCCAAAGAGAAAGTCCATCCCATAACTTCCCATTCTAAAATTTGAACAAAACCTAACTTTCATTTGTTTCATTTTAATTATTTTTCTTACATGTCTGTTAAGGGTGTTCCTTCGATAAATGAAACACGACAAAGACAATTTGTTTTATGTAAAAATGGACTGTATTGACTATGCACTTATCTTAAAAGAATGTAAGAATCTTGGTCTAAGTAACGAAGAATAGGGAGAATGCTTATTGGGCGGGTACACGATATGATGCGGATCACATCCCGTCACCGACGTAGCTTTCACCCGACGAGACCACAGGAAGAGCAGAAAAAAAAAAGAGGGCGAAAATTGCTCCGATTATCCCTTAAGTACTAACCCCGAAGAATTCCAACCAGGGGCGCACCACCACCAAGAACCATTATAAGCTATGGCTACAACGAATCCCATAACTCGTGGCCATCTGGGGAATATCTATACTAATCGCTTTTCTGGGAATATTGCGGGTCCAACAAATTGACCATCAAAGCAATAGTCCCTATAGAGAAAGATTCTTCGACTAGTAGCACATTCCCCAACCAAAGCGTATCCTTAGCTTTGGCCTGATGGGCCATGTGGTCTGGCACCCAGATGGTATTCTCCGAATAAGTATCGCAGTACATAGGCGTAACTTAAGGGAGTAAATGACAGTATACAATAAACCTAACATTAACAACAATAAAAAATAAATAGAAAACAAAAAACCAATAACTTAGAGTCCCTAACATGCCCCCGGCCTTGAAGCGCTTGCAGCGTCTTCAATGACAGTGTTCGTCGGCAGGGGACATATCTTGCTAAAAGAGCGCTTCAACAAACCACTAGAAGTTCTCAAAGTAGCCACACGATTCACTCCATCCTGGCCAGGGTGTACTGCAACTACTCGTCCCATGCGCCATTTGGAGGGAGGAAGGTTGTCCTCCTTGACAAGCACAAGTACCCCTTCCTGGACGTCCTGCTGACGTGCCTTCCACTTGACCCTCTGCTGCAGTTCGCTGACATATTCCTTGCTCCAACGCGTCCAAAAGTGCTGCTTGATTTGTTGGATCCTTTGGAATACCGACAACCGATTTGCAGGAATATGCTGTAGGTCTGGGTCGGGCAACTCCGTGAGACTTCTTCCGATCAGGAAGTGAGCGGGTGACAAGGGAGTTAAATCATTGGGATCTTGTGACAAGGGAGATAAAGGACGGGAATTAAGTATTGACTCAATTTGTGCTAGTAGCGTAATGAGATGTTCGAAGGTCAAGTTGGCATTTCCCGCTACTCGTTTTAGGTGGTGCTTTACCGACTTGACACCCGCCTCCCAAAGACCTCCAAAATGAGGCGATTGGGGGGGTATAAAGTGCCATTGCACCCCCTCCTGGGCATATGAATTGGCCAGTTTACTCGATTCTTTAATCAAGAAATGGCCGAGTTCTGCCAATTCTCGATTGGCGCCGACGAAATTCGTGCCGTTATCCGAGTAAACGTGGCTAGGTCGACCACGCCGAGCAACAAACCGACGAAAAGCAAGCAGGAACGACTCGCTGCTTAGATCGGACACCAATTCCAAGTGTAAAGCCTTCGTCGCAAAGCATATAAATACGCTTACATAGCACTTAGACAACCTTGCGCCGCGACCCCTTTTTTCCCGTATATTGAGTGGACCCATGTAGTCCACTCCCACAAATGCAAATACGCTCCCACCAGTTAAGCGACTTGGCGGGAGGTCACCCATAAGAGGCGCCAAATACTGAGGGTTGAATCGCGAGCAGGTAACGCAATTCCTTACAATGGCCCTAATCAAATTGCGCGCCGCGACAACCCAGTATTTTTCTCTTAGGGATGCGAGCAATAGCTGAGGGCCGGCATGCATCAATCTCCTATGCTCATGTTCGCACAACATCCGCGTCAAACGATGTTTTGGAGACAAAAGCATAGGATGTTTCTTATTGAATTGATAAGCCGAGTTTCGCAACCTTCCCCCTACCCTCATTATGCCCTCACCATCTAGAAAGGGACTCAAACTTAACAACTTATCCTTAGGGTGCAAGGCGACACCCCTGCTGAGGCAATCGAGCTCGACTGGAAAGCTACTTCTTTGCGCAGTCTTGACCAACATTTTGATTGCCTCATTTAATTCCGAACTAGATAATGGCGTGCTGACGATGACCCCTTTCGATAACCTTAATCGACAATTGCCAACGAATCGAAGGACGTATGCTACGATGCGACTCAATCGATTGAAGTCAGAGTAGCGCTCGAAGAAATAGTCCCCTATGGCGACAAAAACAACAACTCTCTTTGGAACGCGGACCTCGGGCACCTCCTTAGGTCCTTCAGACACACTAGGCCAATGACTTTCCCTGGACTGAAGAAAGGAAGGGCCATACCACCAAAGACTAGACTCCATGAGTTCACTGGGAAAGACCCCCCTCGATACCAAGTCGGCCGGGTTTTCCCTAGTGGGGACGTGACGCCACTCACAATCCATTGTAAGCGTTTGGATTTGTGCTATCCGCGCGCTTACGAAGACCTTTAGGTTGCTGGGAGACATTTTTAGCCAACTCAAGACGATGGTTGAGTCTGACCAGCACACCTGCCTAACAAATTGCAATCTAGAGGCCGCCCTTACCTTGCTTATAAGTTTGGCCATGACCAATGCACCGCATAGCTCCAAACGAGGGATAGTCAGGGATTTCAAAGGACTCACCCTGCTTTTGGCGCATAATAACCTCACGGTTATATCGCCGTTTCGATCGATCGATCTGACGTAGACGGCTCCACCATAAGCGTCCTCACTAGCGTCAGAAAAACCGTGCAACTCATGGCACAAAGCATCCACGCATGCAATGTGGCGATCAATGTGAGTTCCATTGAGATTCGGCAACTCACTTCGGAATTTTGTCCAGGCTGTATGCAAATGGGCAGGGACTGATTCATCCCACGACAACCCTTCTTGCCAAAGCCTTTGGATTAGGATTTTTGCGATGATTACAGCCGGACATAGAAGACCCAAGGGGTCGAAGACTTGCGATATACCTGACAAGATGGTGCGCTTTGTCACTTTCACGTTCGTGTCAAAGGCCTGAATTTTGTACGACAAAACGTCTGACGAACAATGCCAAGTTAAACCCAAAATCTTAGCCCTTTCGTCCCCGTGAAAATCTAGCACCTGAAAATCCTCGTTTCCTTGACTCACCGCACGCAATATAGCGGGTTCGTTGGAAAGCCATTTCCGCAATTTGAAACCACCCCCTGCCAATGCAGCGGAAACTCTATGACACATTCTAATTCCTTCCTCAACCGAATTTATTGAGTGAAGGAAGTCGTCAACATAGAATGACGATTTTATCACCGAGGCTACATCAAGTTCACTCTCCTGTGCTACTTGATGTAGACACCTTACGGCTAAAAAGCTGGCACTAGCTTGCCCGTATGTGACGGTGTTCAATTCAAAAACCTCGATAGGATCTGAGGGCGATTCCCTCCAAAATATCCGTTGCAAAGACCGTTGTTTAGGCTCCACAAATACTTGCCTATACATCTTGGCGATATCCGCCGAAACCACAAATCGGAACTCGCGAAAACGAATCAAAATATCAAATAAGTCCGATTGGATCACGGGACCGACCATTTGCAAATCGTTCAGGGATTTCCCTGTTGAAGATGGCATACTACAATCAAATACGACCCTCAATTTAGTGGTGCAACTTTCTGTTTTAATAACAGGGTGATGAGGCATATAGTAGGAGACGCGATCATCCTCATCAAGCACCCTAGTCATGTGCCCAAGACTCGAATATTCCCGCATGAAACTGCAATATTCTTCCCTCAAAGCTGAATCCCGGCTGAGCTTACGTTCTAGCGAAAGGAACCTATGGAGAGCTTTCGTCTTTGAATTCCCCAAGTCAGCGACGGGATGCTTTAAAGGGATGGCAACCATGAAACGGCCGTCGACCGAACGCCTATGCGTTCTTTGAAAATGCTCCTCACATTCGAGCTCCTCAGCCGACCAGGCCTTGGTCTCAGAGAAATTATCTTCGACCTCCCAAAATTTTTTCAAATCAAAGTCAATGTTTGAGCCACTTGGCCGCGAATTTGTACTCAAATTGCAAATGGAGTTGATGCTACCGGGATTCGCCATTGATCCGGAGACAATCCATCCGAATCTGGTTTTCTGCAAGATGGGATTGTGCGGTCCAAGACTAATTTGACCGACACACAACAACCCATAAAACAATTCGCTGCCAATCAGAAGATCTATAGGGCCAGGTTTGCTAAATTCCGGATCTGCCAACGTGATGTTGGATGGAATATTTAGCCGACTAATATTCACAGGAGCACCAGGAATGAAGCCGGTGATCCTGGGCAAAACTAAACACTTTAAGGAAGACTTATAGCCACTGTGTCGCGCACACACCTCGATGTGGCAACAGTGTTTCACCTCTGACGCCTTAGATCCCAATCCCCCGACTATTACTTCGAAATCGTCCAATTTTGTCTTCAGCCTCTTGCATAATGAAGAGGTAATGAAGTTTGACTGACTTCCCGAATCTAAAAGTGCGCGCACCTTTAAGCGCTTACCCTCGGCACTGACAACGTCAACTAGAACGGTGGATAGGAAGACATGATTATCCGAACTAAGTGAAGACAACGAAACCTGATGCTCCAAACTCTCCACTGGTTTGGGGGCATCGTCTTGCACCCTGACGGGTTCAAAGTGCAACAAGGTGTGGTGTTTAGCCGGGCACTTGCTGCAATTTCTCAAGCGACAATCCTTTACAGAGTGACCCGGCTTCAAGCAATTGAAACACACCTTGAGTTGCTTGACCTTGCCGAATCGTTCGTTGGGGGACATAGCCAAAAAACTTGGGCACTTAACTAATGAGTGTTTGGCTTTACACACTCCACAAGAAATATCGCTCCCAACGAAGGTTTTGGCGCTCGTCTTATTAGGTTTGAGTCCTACATTTCGTTCTGGTTTACTATTATTGCCCCTCTGACGATCGATAGCTTCGAGCATGTCCGCCCTGGCGCTCAAAAACTCTCTCAAAGAGTCCCATGAGGGGACATCTTTGTGGGTGCTCTTCGCCTCCTCCCATTGCCTTTCCGTCACGGGGTCCAGCTTTGTGCTTATGAGGTAGGCTACCAGAACACCCCAATTTTCGGGTTTTTGACCCAGAGCAGTCAGCGCAATTAAGCTCTTACTCACGCTGTCAATTAAACTCCTCAATTTAGGAGCCGATTCTCTATGCATCGATTCCACTTCAACTAGAGTTTTCAAATGGATGTGCACGAGCACCCGCTTATTATCATATCGCTCACTCAAGGTTGTCCAGGCGATATCATAGTTGCCCTCTGATAATTCAAGAGTTCCCAAAACCCGAGACGCTGCGTCACGCAGCGACGCCCGCAAGTAATGAAACTTTTGAATGCGACTCAGCCTATCGTTGTTATGTATTAGACTAAGGTATAGATCTCTGAACCCAAGCCAATCTTTGAAATCGCCAGAGAAAGTTGGCAATGAGATGACCGGCAATTTGATATTGTCTAAAGGGCTGGGAGATTCCGCCCCCTGCGAGGTGCCGCCTGCAGTGGACGCATCAACCCTATTGAATTTTTGCAGTAAACCCTTTCCTTTGGCCTTAAGTTCAAAGTATCTATTCTCAAAGTCGTCCCGCTCAGCTAATTCGTCGTCGTAATCGTCAGCATGCAGCTCCAACTCACTTTGGATAGTTCCAAACCTCTCGAAAGTACCTTCCAATTTGTCGAGTCTCTCAATTATCTGCCCTATTTTTTCGGCACCTAGACCGCTACTTACATCTAACCTTTCGAGAAATTTGCTGAACATAGTGAGTTGGGCTTTGCACGTTCTCCTAGCCACGTTTAACCCTTTTAGCTCCCCAGCAGATGCCATGATCACAAAATCTCGATACACGCGTCTACCAGGTACGATCTGCTCTAATGCAGGAGCTCACAACAACGGCACGCAATTTGTAGCCACGCCAAGCTTTGTAATATGCGGCTACAAGTCACCGTGTGCGCAAAGGTAAAGGTTAAGCAGTACGGCACACAATTTGTAACCACGCCAAGTCTATATAGAATATGCGGTTACAAAACGCCAACTTTACGATACGAATGATCTAATCACTAGCAAATAGCACAAACGAAAGCAATACGGTTCAAAGGCAATAGGACAAGGACTTACCCACTTCCCAAACAAAGCTCCCTGGCTTCCACGATGATCCGGAATCACCAATCTTTCTTCTTACTTAGCCCCAGACGAACAGCGATTTTGTTTGTTGTTCTGGCACGTGAAGCAACTTCTATCACGCCTACAGAGCAACTTCTCGGTTTTGCACGCGAACAACTTCTATCGCGACACAAACACCGACCGAATGATTTTCCACAAGCCCGAATCCGGCTCGAAGGACCAAAATGTTAAGGGTGTTCCTTCGATAAATGAAACACGACAAAGACAATTTGTTTTATGTAAAAATGGACTGTATTGACTATGCACTTATCTTAAAAGAATGTAAGAATCTTGGTCTAAGTAACGAAGAATAGGGAGAATGCTTATTGGGCGGGTACACGATATGATGCGGATCACATCCCGTCACCGACGTAGCTTTCACCCGACGAGACCACAGGAAGAGCAGAAAAAAAAAGAGGGCGAAAATTGCTCCGATTATCCCTTAAGTACTAACCCCGAAGAATTCCAACCAGGGGCGCACCACCACCAAGAACCATTATAAGCTATGGCTACAACGAATCCCATAACTCGTGGCCATCTGGGGAATATCTATACTAATCGCTTTTCTGGGAATATTGCGGGTCCAACAAATTGACCATCAAAGCAATAGTCCCTATAGAGAAAGATTCTTCGACTAGTAGCACATTCCCCAACCAAAGCGTATCCTTAGCTTTGGCCTGATGGGCCATGTGGTCTGGCACCCAGATGGTATTCTCCGAATAAGTATCGCAGTACATAGGCGTAACTTAAGGGAGTAAATGACAGTATACAATAAACCTAACATTAACAACAATAAAAAATAAATAGAAAACAAAAAACCAATAACTTAGAGTCCCTAACAATGTCTCAAGTACGAAAAAACAAAAATTGTCCGTAATTTTTACATGTAACGTCAACGTTTTATGCAATATATACAGTCAACGAACTACGGCTTATTATAGATACTGTAACTTTTAGAACAGCCCTAACCCGGCTTTATACAATAGGCAATGGATTTGGCTTTGACGCCAGCTCCGACCGTATTTGTAGCATAGCTTAACAGTCGAAATTATAATCTCGAAGTCGGATTTGGTGGTGTGATGTAGGCTATGTTTGATTATTTACCCATTATGCCTACAACTTTTCGGGATTAGCCGAAGGAGGATATCTTTCTATTTTTGTTTGTCGAGAATATTTTAAATTCCTTTTCGAAACGAAAATTGAATTTAGCTAGAAAAGTATATATTCATATTTGACATTTCTTCAAAAATCAAAACGCCATCCCGTGTCGTTAACGATTGATTCTATTGGACGACGATGCCATGCTACAGTTTTGCTACAAGTACCAACGTCGAAACAATACAGTTGGTTTATCTTCAACGACGGCTGTAATTAGTTAAAAATAGATATAGAATATGCTTCTCATATAATAAAAATATAAAATATGTAGAATCGCGAACCAAATCCAAAAATTTTATAATATCCTTGTTATCTTATTTGAAATAAGAAAGTGTTCATATTTGGAAAAAAAAAGAGTAACTGTTAAGTCAGCCCTTGATTTTCGACTTTTTTCTCCAAAATTAAATTTTATTAAATATTAAATTTTGTAGTGTTCTAAGAAAATAATCAGGTGTAATACAGAATATTTTTCTAAGTTTAAACCTTACCTGATGAAGAACGCATTTCTTGAATTGAAGCAACCATTGCTTTTGAGTAGACCCACTTAGTTGTCGATTACATGCAATTTCAGGACTCCCTAGCGGATAGTTTAATGGTAAACTTATCGCCAACTCCATTTGAATCTCGTCCACTGTATATATAGCTTGAATCTCCCTTACACTAGGCAATATTTTTACCTATAAATATAATACAATGTGAAATAAGAACCCTTCTAGACAAAAGCATAAAAATGTAATACAGCAGATTCTGGTTATAGAGAAACTCAATTTGACACAACGAAAAATTTTCAATAAGACCAATGTAAGTTTACACTGTTATAACGAACTTTTTAACAGCATTCGTAAAACAGTAGGCGCTGTATCGACATCTAGTGAAGAGAATTAGAACTTTATTTGTATTGTACTTGTCTTGTTCATTACAGATAGCCACAGGCACATTTCGGTAATTTCCCGACATATGCCTTATATCGCTTACCCCGCATTTAATCTTTCAGATCATATTTCTGATTATACGAGTTGAATTTCGTTAGTGCGGGAGTGTTGAAAATGGACAAACAAAAACGTAAAGCACATCTTTAAAAGAGAAATATAAAATAATACAAAAAAATTACAAATGGTGTCAAACAAAGTGATATTTGTGAAAATATGGAACTTTTAAAATAAACAGTTGGTTCTATTTGGAAACAACGTGATGTGATTACATTGTCCATCGCCAAAATGGATCCTAAGCTCCAGAAACTAAAAAAATATCGTCATGAGGAAGTGGATAAGGGTCTGCTATTGTGGTTTAATGAAAAAAGACATGAAAATGTGACTATAACAGGTCATGTTCTTCAGGAAAAAGCCAATAAAATGGAGCAGCAAATCGAAACTAGTAATTTTTCATGTTCCAAAAGTTGGATAGAACGATTTAAGAAACGTCATGGTGTTACCGTTGGTAAAATTGTTGGAGAATCTGCTGCAGTTAACATGAATGTAGTTAGTGAATGGTTAATTGATGTGCGGCCAAACATTCAACGAGGCTATGAATCAGATGATATATTTAATGCCGATGAAAGAGGCCTCTTTTTCAAATTAACTCCTGACAAAACCTTGAGGTTTGTGGGTGAATCATGGTCTGGTGGAAAATTATCGAAAGATCAAATTACCATTCTAGTAACCGCAAATATGTCTGGAACCGAAAAAAGGAAATTATTTATTATTGGTAAAACCGCTAGACTTAGATGTTTTAAAAACAAACAATTACCCATAAAATATAAGTTCAACGGTAAAGCCTCGATGACATAAGAAATTTTTGCTAATGAACTTCAAGAATGGGATAACGAACTAAACTGAAACAATAGAAAAATTGTGCTACTAGTTGGTAACTGCCCAGTTCACTCTAAGGTAGATCTCAGATTCCTAAAATTGGTTTTTATGCCGCCCAATACAAGTTCAAAACTTCAGCCAATGGACCAGGGGGTTATTCATTCATTGAAAAGTTATTATAGAAAAATTCTCTTGATGAAATTAATCGAAGCAATGGATGATGGTAGAAAGGTTTCAGTCAATCTAGATCTAGATCTTCTAGATGCTGTGAATTTTATTCATATAGCTTGGCAGCAAGTCACTGCTAAAACCACATCCAATTGTTTTAAGCATGGCGGATTTTGTAAAAATGAAAGTGAATTTGAAGCAGATGATCATCTTCCACTTTCGAAATGGTTAGAGAAGCACGCAGACGATCCCGATTATGTTCTCGATAGTGAAGTACAACACTCACTAGAAAGTGAAAAATTTGAAAATTTCAATTTTGAAGAATATATAAAAATTGATAATGGCATAGTAGCCAGAGAAATTTTGACTAATGAAAAAATTATGGAATTACTTTCTTCAGAGCAAATTCTAAGTGATGTAGAAGAAACTATTAACGATTCTGATGAAGATACTATCTATTCTATTCCTTCTCTTCGTGAAACGGTCCAAAAAATGTCAGAAATTAAGTTTTCTAGAATCTCAATTTATTCCATAAGAAATATGGAATAATTTTTGCAATGTTTAAAATTGTTTAACTAAAGATTAATGTTTATGAGTTAAGTTTATTTAAAGAATAAAAGATTCAAATTTGTAGCTTTTTTTTGTTAACCGGGTACAACGAACGCCAATAGTTGCATTTTTTTGGTTATAACCGAAATCTACTGTATTTGTTTTCGCTGATATTTCAAGATTACTTCTAAGCTCCAGCTATTTTTTTTTAGATTTAATACCAACTTTTCAAGTAGAGTGACAGAAATTGATGAGATTATTTTCTGCCGCAACAGCGACTAATATGGCTGATATTAGCTAAAAACTTATTTTGTCTTATAAAAAACGTTTTTTTAGGAAAAACCCATATTGTGTACCTATTAAGAAATATAATATACTCTCCGCCGACGATGCAAACTGAAAAAACAGCAGAAGCCAAAAATAAATTAATCGCACGGGGTGTGGTAATATACCATTTACCGTACTCAAATCAATGCGGTAAATACTAACATTCCAATTGTAGATACAATTACTTAATTATCAACGAATCTTAATGGGCGTTATAAAAATATCAACGGATATTGATCAATTATATAAAAATATTTTAAACTAAGGAAAATATTAAAATACACAAACCTTCAAATTTTTGAAACTACTTTGATGTTTTACCACATTGTTCAATTCCATTTTACATAAAATTGGCGAAACGTGCAACACTGTGATTTTTTCCACTATCTGCGATGTTCTGACGTCTAGAACTGTCCACCATTGTCTTATTAAAGCGGGGAATTGCTCGAGAGATGATTTAAACAGGTAGCAAGCGAAATGCTCGATGGTGACGCTTCCACAAAATCCACCGAAACCCACCATACTCAGTGGATTATCTAGAAAGTTGTTTGTATTTGTGTCGCTACTCTCTTCTTTTAGAAGAGACCCCACTGGTATCAGTTTGAAAAGATTTGCTAGAAGTTCGTGAAGAAGGGAACCACTTCTGAAATATATATATTCTTATTTGTTTACTTACCATATTTTTTTTTGCGTTAATATTTTATTAAAGTTTAAATGTGATCTGTCATTTTATTGCATTAACCAAGAAAATATTATTCAAAATTTGCTTTCTATTCAATATAAACACATACATATACAGTGTGGTAACCTTAACTAGAATAAATTCGATATCTACATGGCAAGTAGATGTAATGGCGATAGCTACATGACATACTTTAGAAAATGTGAGAGATAAGTTTTACTACCGTGTAGGGGTGCGCCAAGAAGTCAACAGTGAATATTTTGAGCAATGCTAAATTTAAGGAAATAATAATTTGTTTGTTTAAAATTTTGTTTATTTTTAGTATTATTTTGCTCTATGATGAAAAATAATGTTAAATAAAATCAGGCTGAAAAGATCTTTAAAATGACGTGTCACTTGAACCTCCTTTCTATTTAAACTTTTAAGAATAAGTATCACTAAAAAGTGTATTGGGTAAAATAAAAATCAACAAATTTAAGCAATTTTGCTAAAAATCAAATGCTTTGTAGATACCGAATTTATTCAAATTAAAGTTACCACACTGTATATGTATATAGGTTTTTTTTTGTCTCACGGGCTCAACAAAAAATCGGATAAATAATGAGAAAATAATAAATAAAATTAAAGGAGAAGTTATGAAGTTTATACAAATACAGGGAGTTCACTAAATTTAAGTACAAGCTCTTCGCGTAATACTGCAAGATTTAAAAAAATAATAATTTAATACGAATATGTTGCAGACTTTTTCTAAAGATGATCTTAGTGGACAATGTACATTTCAACTACATTTAGAAAAGATAAAAAAAAACTTACTTTAGCCAATCAGAGTACTGGAACCTTAATTCTGGTGATGCAATATCAAAAAAGTTTACCATAACATCCCATAGTAACAAATAGGCAAATGTATAGGTAAAAGAGTCATATGACGTTTCAACTGTACAGCTCTTTTCGCCAATTCTAAAAACGATTAATTTTTTAATAACAATTTTGATTATACTACAAATTTTTGTAGAATTATAGGGATCGTGGGAAAAATGAGGTATTTTTTGATATTCAAAAAAAGCGCTTTTAAAAGGTAATTATTTAAAAAACCTCAAGTAAGCATTGACATATCAGAGGTGGGTAAATTAATTTGTTAACTAATGTCAATATCAGATATTCAATGATAACAGCAAATAACTAATGACTCAACGCCCTTCGCTTATGGTTAACAAATTTATGCAAGTTTTTTTTCAATTATCATCTGTTGGAATCATGCAATAATTAATATTAACATTCATTTCTCGTCGCCTAGAAGATTTAGTATATAGAAAAAATTATTAATCAAGAACAATATAATTAATCTTATATTTTCAACCATTTCCCAGAACTTTGTATATCTAGAATCTTTAGTGCAGTTTTTTTATAGTTGGAGTTATGGAAAAGTCAGGAATACTTACCTAAAATCAATTAACATGCTGTTAACAATATCCTGAAGTTCGACAAGTTTTTCTTTAAACTGCTCAAATATCAAGCCTTTTTTATGCAGTGCACTGCTGTTAATGGCTTTTTCATCAATTTTTATTAAGCCAGGTACCAAGACTAGCAATAGTTTATAACCCCACATTTGTAAAACCGTCCTGGAGTTGGTTAACAGCAAATTTGAAGTTTTCAAAAACCCAGTCCATTTGGGTAAAATTTGATTTTCCTTGAAAATCAAGTCATGCTTTAGATAATCGGTTATCTCGCCGAAACTTTGCAAAAACGGAAGGTTCAATAGATTGTCTTGATTTGAATGGTTAAAATAATCTAGAAACCAAATCTTAATAAAAAGTGGGCACTTACGAAATACTAATACTTACCTGCGAAGAAGAGCCAAATCTGCGCTAATTGTGAGTGGACATTTTCAACAATAATATCTTCCCACTCTTCAACATAATTAGATTCTGACTTTTCCGATTTTAACTTCTTAATTTTTTCACAGGTTTTAATAAATAATTCACCTATTGCTACAACTAAACGTTGGTACTATAAAATAAATAAATCATGCCAGTAATTCTTTATTTTTGTCAACTACCCTCCAAAACTCACCTGATACTCATTTACCAAAGAACTGGCATATTTCAAGCAGTTGCTACTCCAGGCATCCATTGACAATACTATTAAATCCCAATATTTAGTGGTTAATTCGCAATTTTCCATTAGGTATGTACATTTCTCCACCACGTCGATGACTTGATTAGTTTCTTGCCATGAAAGTTTACTAAAACAGATAATATTTTTATACAGGATGTTCCAAAATGAATTCTTCATCTACCAAGGGAAGATTTAGGCTGCTATGACCAAAAAATTTTGGAATTTGCCTCCTTAGTCATTTGAAATTTCGAAATGAGGTTTACAAACATCCAAGTAAAAATAGATCATTAATTTAAATCAGGTCACTCTTGATGACGACAAAATACGGATGACCGTTCGCGTTTACGGATCTTAAATGATGAAATAAAACAATAAGCTATATAGAACACAATTTCATTCGCTTATCGCAGGCACGATTTGAACAAAACCGCGAACATCTGTCTTTTAAATTTAAATTTAATATTAATTTCATGGTTTGAGAAAATACATAAATTTTGAAGCTTAGCATGCTCATAATTTCTTAAAGGAACTTTTTTCAAAATTTTCGCATAAGAAAATTTCTATTGATTTTTGATCATAAGATTCTATATCAAATTGATTTGGCAGCACACTGTATAAAATAGACATATATTTGTAATAAAATTTATCATTATCAAAAAAGGACCGAAGTTTAAAAATCGCTAAGTCTTTTCAAATAGGCATAAATGATAAAAAGTTCTTTAATTATATAACATTCTTAATAACTCAAAACCTGCCAACCAATTGGAAATTTGATATATATTTTACTTCTTAGGACCTACATCTTTTGATATGCTAACTAATTACGACAACACGCAGGGTGTTATTTTTTTTTAGGGGTGTTCTAGGAACTATATTACTCGCTTTTGTATTCAGCATCAACTATTTTACAATTTTTTTTGCGTTACATATACGGTTTCTTCTAAACGTCGGAATTTCTTGTTCAATTTAGAAAAATTTTCGCTTCTTGCCTTGTTTCCGTATCAATAATCGTTTTCCGTGGCCAAAAAATGAGAAAAATTACCCTGCTTTTACCATAATTTATTATAAAAGGTAAGTCCTTTCATACTAGCAAGTCTATGGCATTTGATGGAGAGCCTTTTTCTTAGTAAAGTATGTCCTATAAGCCTATGAAAGAAAAGTTTTTAAATAGTGTGTCAAAATTTATTTCGTTTTTTTTTTAGATATTTTCCATAAAATTTCGATAGTTTGTGGAAACAAACACTAAAAGTTTGCGTTTGTCCAAATATGAAAAAATAAAGTATACGAAATTTTATTGATTAGGTTATCAGGCTTGAAAATCTATGGCATTACGCTTAATAGATATTTAGACTTCAGTTCTCCTTGCATATTATAAAAATTCTTAAAAAACATTTAAATATTTTTTACGGCCTTATTACTAATGATTTTGAAAATCTTGAGATTTTATTGTTTTCAACAAGAAAATTTTGTTTTTACGAAATCCCCTGATTTCATTTAATATAAATTTTTGAGACATTTTTAAAAGTAGACAAGAAAGCATTCACTTCTAAATATAACGCAGTATGCTTAATTTAGATACTAACATGACGTTCTAACATTTGGAAAGACAAAGGCTTCTCAAAAATAAAATAATAGGCTCACCTATTTTTATACAAGAACTGGTCCATATTACTTTGACGAAGTTTCTCAATGTGCTGAATGAATCGCCCGGGCACATTAATACTGGGGGTCTCGTCATTACCAAAAATCTGCCGTAGGTAAAACAATCCTTCCAAATTTGGGGATTCAGTCTCAGACAGAGATTTGAACTCCCTTATGCACTCATCACTTTTTTCGAAATTTACATAATAGGTGTGGGCTGATTTGCTCCAAAACCAGCCACTGGAAAGAGCTAAACTCTTTAAATGTTCTTTTATGTTCAATTGGTCACTGCACCCAAATACCTTAATAATATCCCTAATACAGGTTTCTGAATAATTATGGTAGTATGTAATTTCGCTATAGAACTTTATCTGCAATACAGAAAAATGAGTAAGAAAAAGCGTTAAATACGTAAATTAAATTATAAAATTTGAATTACTAAAAACTTAACTTGCATAAAAAGTTTAGGTTATATCATGCGCCACCCCCTTAACAGAAAACCAACTTTTTGTTTTTAGGGACTCTGCCTAATGTGGACTCACAATAAATGGATGTAATAAAGATACCAGTTTGGAAGATTTGAAACTCTGTGAAGTCGACAAAATTGTAAAATTTTATTATTAAGAGGGTGACAGATTAAGTTACATTTCCACTAACCTTATCAGTAATTCAATAACAACTATCCATAAAGATAATTTCTTAATCGTTTATAAGAAACTCGCTTCTATGATAATGTTATAAATAATCTCGGTTAAGGTGAATGTTAAATAAAGTTGAATTATATTTAACTTGAACCTCCCCAAAATCAGTAAGCAAATTAAGTAAAAATAGGATGTCAAATATACGTACACTATTAAAATGACTCAAAAACGAAGTATTGACTGTATAGGAATAAATCATTTTCACTAATACTTCTTCAGGTTTCTCCAACATTGTTATTATTCTAGGACTATCACAATTTTCATTTCTCAATATAGCTTTAGGAAATATATTATCTTCATTTTGATGGTCTAGCGAAATCGTCATAATTTCAAATACAATGAAACTGCATACGAAATAACTAAGAATTTCGTCATTATCCATGGATTCTTCAATATTAATTGTAAACAAGGGGCTCTGAATTGCCCCTTTGACGTATTCGGCCATCTAAAAATTAATAAAGCTAATTATTACCAAACGTTGTAATTATCTTATTTACAATATATCACAAGTTAATGAGCACATTGGAGTCTATAAACCAAAGATTGAAAGCAATATTGTACTATCAAGTTTTTCCATAAAGTTAAAGTAATCTAAATTCGAGTGAGAAAAACAAATAGCGTTATTTTACCAAAACTAGCACTGATTTTTGCCATAAAAAAACATAATTTAAGTTCACAACTTATATTTATCCAAACAATGAAATTAAATATGTCATAAGAAAACAATCTCTAGATATGCATAGTAAAGTCCAAGAAGCTTCAAAATAATATCAAGTTTATTATTTAAAGCACAGTTTAGTTTTTGTATCTTCCTAATTTTCCTATTCCAATTAAATCAAAATCCTCATGCACTTCAAGTTTAAAATTTTTTATATATTGCTTTTCCTGATATCATTTTCTGAGAAATTGGAAACAAATACAAAGACAAATATCTGGCTATATTTGTAATCATTGATGAAACTATTTGTTATAAGTTGTGTAAATTCAGAAAAAAATTTAAATTATCTAATGTTCCATCTTCTAGAATATTTAGTGACATATAATATTTAAATTTAACAATACAGCTAATTATTACTGGTTACTTACCTGACAAAGTTTAATGACCTTATCACAGGAAACATCCATCTTGTTATTTAAAAACTCCACAATCCAGGTAAGCAACCATGGACGTCCATCATACACCACCTCAATTATATTCCAAATTTGCTGTTTTAGTCTTTCAAAACGTGCTTTATTCCTGGTTGTTATAACCACTGTAAACTCTTCCTTCGTTAGCCCCAAAAACTTGTCAAGTAGAGATTTACTATCAGCGTCGTTCAAATTTCTTAGAAGAATTTTCAATGAATTTTTCCACGTAGAATTCACTTCTTCAAATAGGATTTCTGTTAATTGGCCGTCAAGTAATTGACAAGATAAGTTAAACAAAGTAAAAAGTAAAGTGTCTCCGTAAGCTAAAAGTCGACTCGGTGTATAAATCAGTTTGCACATGTCAACGGCGAGTTTGCAAGTGGAATTTAACACGCCTTTCTCCTGCTTCTCGAGTAAAATTATAGTGGCCATTTTATCAATTACCTTGTCAAGAAGTTCTCTTCCGATGAGGAGACCTAAAGAATAGCAAATGAACATGAAAAGGACCTTTAAAAAAATCCTTACGAACATACTCTCTCGAGAAGTTTCCTTTAGGGCAGCTTCTAAGATGCTACTTTGCTCCGAAGAACATTTTCCGGAAGAATAACTATCAACAATAGAAACAAAAAAATTTCCGATTGCGGGCCCCTTAAGCCAGTCTTGAACAATTCTGTTAGTAACATGGGGATCTGAGAGTGCCTTAGATACCGACCAAGCGATACATTCAGGATTATTAACCTAAATTGAAGAGCATCGTTTTGATTATTAATATTTAGCAATAAATTGGTGTCAAAATTAGTTCCACTTCAACTTTTATATAATTTCAATTAATAACGTACTGTTTTTTTCTACAAAACAGTGAAAGAGAAATACAAAAATTCAATTCGAATTATCTTGAGTTAATCAGTCTTAATTATATACACAAACCCTCACACATGTGAATTTCATGTTACAAATAAAATTTGTAGAAATTATATAAAAGAAAAGCGTAATTTTCAAGTGAAGCTTTTGGCGAATCCTAGGAATATACGGCAGGTCAACAAAATATTCATACATCCATTGGGATGATATATATCTCTCTGTCTTTCCAATAATTTTCAGAAATCAAAAACATACAAGGGGCAGTTATATAATAGTTATAATAAGGTACTCTCTACAATTAAATAGAAGTCAAGAAAATATATGTATTGCAAATATAAAATAAACAATACAAAATTTTCGCACTAAAAAAAACTAGTACGGCTTCAAAAAAATTGGCCCTTTTGATGATATTCATACATTTTTGATAAAATATTGAAACCGGACAAAAATTCGTCACCCGGATAATCCACTGTACAACTCTTCCAACGAAGCGCTATACGAAAAAACTAACATGACAAAAATTTCAGACAGACTTACAAATACAAAAAAAGTGGAAAGACAAAGAGAAAAACTGGGTCATCGTTGTTAGACTGTGCATTGACCGACAGACTAGAAACTCACGTTACCTCACACCGGACACAACTCTGATTGAACACTACCAAGACATAGACTAGATGTGAGATGTTTGATGTGCCTGATATGCTTACACTTTTGTTCAGTGCTGTGAAGGTTGGATGTTGGTTGGTCTACTGGGTGTGATTGGTACTGGTGGTTTTGGGGTGATTGTTGTGGATGATACTGTTTTTGAGACTACGATTACTATCATTATAACACTTGTAAACACCAACATGGGCAGAAAGGCCACGTTATCCGATAGCCTCTTCTTATTTAAGAAGGAATTATATTGTTTATTTATTTTTATCGAAACCGGTCAGTTTGGTTAAATATCTAAAAAAGTTTTAAAACCTTTTTGTGATTGTAAAATTCATAACGGATCGAAAAGGTAAAGAATTGAGCATATACATGAAGAAACTTATTGTACGCCATCATCAGCAGGATCAATCCATACGAAAAATAGCCAAAACTATGGACCAACCGATCAGTACTGTACAATATTCTATAAATAAATAGAAAAGTACAGGCTAAGTTCAAAACCAAACATGTTCAGGGCGCCTTCAAAAGTAACGAAGTGAAATGAAAATTTCATTATAAAACAAATTATGAAAAAGCCACATGTGAGTGTTCCTTTTTTGGCTGTCGAATCAGAATCTGCCACTAGACAACGCATTCATCCAGATACCATTAGGGTTTATGTGAGAATAAATCCTTTTCATGGCAAAAAAACCGGCAAAAAAAACATGGATTGATGAGAAGCATCGTAAACTAAGAATGGAGTTTGCAAGTACCCCGCTTAAACCGGCCGATAGAATTTTAGCATAAAGTTATATTTTCGAATCCGATGGAGCCAAATTTGTATGGAGGCGGAAACGTCTTAGTCTAGGATTGTATGGCCGCGAGTAGGGTGAGGAACCTTTATTTTATTGAAGGAAAGACGGATAGATTTATGTATAGGGACATATTAAGTGAAAATTTACACGCTAGCGCTGAAAACTTTGGAGTAACTGACAATTATTACTGTCAACGAGATAATGATCCGAAGCGCACTTCCAAGATAAAACGCGAATGGCTGTTGTATGTTTTCTACCAGCTTAAAACACCTTCACACAGTCACCGAAGAGAAATCCTATCGAATATTTATGGGATCGTCTCGATAGGCAAATTTGAAAAAGGCAAATTCAAAACAAAATTCAGCTTCAGGGCGCGCTAAAGGATGAAGGGCAAAATATTTTTTTAAATATCATTAATAACTTAGTCAACTCCATGCCTCAACGACTACAGGCGCAGTTATCGAAGCTAAGAAGTACCTGACGAAATATTAAAATGGTCATCTATCACAGTAATATTAAAAAAATAATAAAAATCAATTAGGTGTACAAATACTTTTGTAGTGCGGGAATTTTGAATTATTGTTTATTTTACATTTACAATAATTATTATTTACTTCTATTATTTGTAAAGAATACTTTATTATACCTATTATTATAATTGATCCTTGTATGTTTTTAATTTTTCAAAATTATTGGAAAAACAGAGAGAAATATAGCATCCCAATGGGTGTAGGAATACTTTTTTGACCTACTGTGCATACACAACAAAGTTGGACCTTTTCTGACATGCAATGTATAATTTTTTACTTTGATTAGTAATTAACATTATAGAAAAAAAACTCACCTTCAAAAGATCATCTAAAACCGATTGCTGATCAGTACCATCCAATTCTTCTAATAAAAGAAACACCAAATCCAACACATTCTTTCCAAACATGGCTTCACAAAAAAGCCATTTTTTGAACCACTTTTCATAAATATACATTAATTTTGGCTTTATTGTTTCGTTTGGCAGATGGTATAATAAGCTCTCAAATGACTCTTCTTTATCAAAACTTCTCAGTAACAAATATAGTGACTCAAATAAATCGCTAGAGTACGATTGCTCGATAAATTGAATGTGCTGTTTCCAAACCAACAAGGTAAAGTTGTGGATCACTTCTCCATAGAATTCGGGGTTTGTATGATTACTCGAAGACTGGCAACTCCTCAAATTTAATAACAAGTCCACTTCCTTCATGGATACTTGGTAGATATCAGAATAATTTGAGGGATTATTAAGTGCCTTGTCAAAAGTCTCCCCCAAACATTTAAGGAAATATTCGATTAGTAAGTGTGTTTCATTGATGTTATTTTTCAATAGACCCGCAAGCAAACTGGAAACTTGGATAAAAATAACTTTGCATGATGCGAAACTGGCTTCCTTAGTTATACACCATTCAAGTAAACTACAAAACTGCGTTATTAATGTGTTACACAGCTCTGAATTTGTTGCATTTCGCGTCAGCAGAAGCTGCAAACATTCTATGTACGCCTGTGAAATTGCATTGGATTCTTGGGTATTGCTAATAGTTTGTTTAAGCTTGAGTCTAAAAGAAAAATTAATTTGATAAGAATAAAACAAGGGAAATTACGTCTCACCCTGATCCCATATGATCAAAAAAATTTAGGTAGAATTGGTGCATCTTCCTTTCCTCAAAAGAAGGCAAATTAGCTATCAATGGAAGCAGATTTGGATAAATAATTGAAGCATTGCCACCGCCCGCTTGCTTAAGCGTATTTAATAATTTTGGCACAAATAATTGATCGATATTTATGAACACCCAATATTCCTAAAATATATTAAATATAAAAGTTATTTAGCAGTTAGGTTCCACTATGCCGGGTGACATAGGAGATATATGGCAGTCTCATATTTTTTTACCGTTTTTTTTATATATGGTATCAAAGAAGAGGCCGAAAACATAATAATTTGTTCTTGTTAAAATCCAGAAATGAGCCAAAAGACTTACTTCTAATGTCCCATTTTAACAATACTGACTTTCATTCTTATTGACACATTTATATGGTAGTTAGGTCGTGCTCTCTGTTAAAATATTTTTTAATTCTTAATAATCGAGCGTGCCAAACAATATAAATTCTTCAAGTAAATAGAATTAACAGTTTTCGAGGCAGCAAAAAAAATCCATAATAGGGTCTCAAACTTAAGTTAACAGCAGTTCTTTCAAAATCTTATCGAGATTAGAAAGGTTTTAAACTGTTAGATAGTTTAAATACCTTTTACAGTTTAAATAAATTATAAGATAGAAGCAGAGGTTGAACATAAATTTAAACATTCAGATTTTCAACCATTTTCGAAATGTCTATGGCCGGAGGTCCGTATACCTCCAAAAAGTTTCAAAAAAGGTACAAACTATTATATGGCTTCAGTGTTGCCTGATATAGTATTCTAAGCTTCAAAAGAGTGAATCTTGGCCATGGAAATGTGACATATTTCCCACTATAAGCTTAAATGAATGTTATTAAAACATGGTACTAGCCGGATATGTGAAATACTGTAGGATTGTTCAAGAGGTCTGATTTTTCTACGAATTTCGAAACTTTTCTGTGCATCGAGACTTCAACCTAATGATTACCGTTAGTAACATAATCAACTATTAAAAGATATTAAGCTGCTTTCAAAAACTAATAATATACAAAGTATTTGCTCTTCAAAAAAAGTACACTCGGCTTTATAGAAGATCCCTTTATAAAATATATATAATTTTTAATTTTAATTTACTAAATTTCTACAGCCTTTGCATTTAATTTTTTTTTCGAAAATTTGCTAAATACATATAAAAATGTGGGAAATATTATATCCGGCTATGCATACAGAATACGGTGATTTTTATTAAAGTGAACAGTATTATTTTAGCTATTCAATTTTCACGGCCAAATCGTTTTTTAGCTTTGGATTTGAAATAAAATTATACTTACAGGGTTTGACGAGACAAGAAGAAGGCATTCCCAAACATTGGGCAGAACCGTTATTTCTTGATCTCCCAAATTATTAAGTATAGTGGAGAATGTTTGGGTTTCTTTGCCGGTCAATAAATGACGGGCCCTTTGCAAAATTACTGACAGTACTTGGAACCAGGACGATCTAATCAAGGCAACTTTGTTAAGTGCTAGCTTCCAAAACTTTTTATTGGATACGATTTGGATGTTTAAATCTATTGATTCGGCAATATTTTCTTCTGGGACATCTTTTAAATACATTGCATACCCTTGCAGACACGATATCACGACTCTTTCATATCTAGCTTCGGCTTCTTGAAGTGACAATTGGCTAGATGAAACTGTTTGCGCAGATTGAACTACTAAGTTGTCATGTATGTAATTGATAATTTCTTGTTGGCAAAACGTGATTGCTTCTTTAAACTTCAATGGTGAAAATGAGTCCTGAAAATAAAAAATATACAAGGTGTGTACTAAATGATGGCATTAATTTTAACGTCCTTGTCACATTTTATGAAAAAAACCTTAACAAATGTATATCCTATCTTGCTTCGTTTTCGTGTTATAGAGCGTGAAAGTTCTTTTTTTCGGTATTTCATAAATATTTTCAGACGTAAGAGCAATATCTCGATGAAATTCAGTATTCAGGAGTTTTCCGAGACGAGAAATTTAAATATGACATAGATTTTACCGCAATACATAAAGGACATCACCTGCAATAATGTTATTGTGTTAAATTTGCCTTAACGCTTTTAGGACCCTTTATTTTGACTTCTAATAGATTACACCTTGAACTCATGTCTATTTTAAAGAAAAAAGGTATACTTGGTCGAAAACTTTCAGAGCAATGGTTTTCGAGATATCGACGATTAAAAATTTCTTTGCATATCATTTCATCAAAATATTAATTTATTAATAAACATGTAATAATAGCCTCTTACATATTGCGGAAAACCGACATTATATTCCATCACATTTGAATATCTCGGTTCAGAAACCCCCTGAAAACTGAATTTTATCGATATAGTACCATTGCGTTCGAAAATATTTATGAAAAACAAAAAAAAAAACAAATTTTGACATTCTATATCACAAAAACGAAGCAAGATAGGGCATACGTTTATTATGACTTTTTTTCATAAAATGTGACAAGGAATCACCCCTTGAAATTAATGTCATCATATAATATACATCCTATATATAGTATACAGGGTGTCCAAAATTCGACTCCCAACATAAAGACCTTGAAGATCACAATAATTAGAGAATCAGTTAACGAAAAGCAAAGTTGAGTTTTCCAATGGTGGTTTATATCCATTTTTATCAATTTTCAAGGAGGCTTAAACATTGGTTTATACAAGCATTCCATTTTTTTACGCTACACCTGTCCTCTGTACACTCCGGAGGAGTCCCCATTATTATCTAGAAACATTTTTGAATCTGGTACATACTATTTGTTGCAGATTTTGTGTGCGGCAGTTATTTATATTACATGGTCAATAATCAAAAAGTAACGTATGAAGATAAAATTTTATGTATCAATAATAAAATAAATTATTTTGAACTCAAATACATTGTTTAGGTATCGGCGTGTACAATTCAATACTTTTCATTATCAGTACTAAAATCCTTGCGTAAAATAATAGAAATTTTAAAAGTGTTGATGACGTTTCGGCAAATTTTCATGAGCGTTCAAGCAAAAAAGACTCAGAGGCACAAGTTTCTACTTATTGGAATCACCATGGTGTCTACAAATTAGCTGTAAGAAATATCACGATGCATACAGTTTGGTAACTTTAAACGGAATAAATTTAGTACCCACATAACGTTTGATTTTTAGCAAGATTGGTTAAACACGTCAATTTTCATTTTACCGATATACTTTTTGGTAATATTCTGATGCTACAAATGTCAACTCCTTAGTTAGGGTGACAGTTACCCTTAAAAGTTTAAATGGAAAGGAGATTCCAGTGATACATCATTTTAAAGATCTTTTCGATCTCAGTTTATCTGACATATTACTTTTCATCATAGAGCAAAATAACACTAAAAATAAATCGTTTTCATACTTTAATGTTATTTACTTGTAATTTTTTGACGAATTATGTATTTCTGAAATAATCTGAGTATTTCTTCAATGCAAAATTTACTTCTTTTCGTTCATTTAATACAGAAAAGGAGTACTTCATGTAAGTTTTAAAATTACAAATATTAACTTACTTAACTGAATTTCATAAAATCAAAATTTTAATAATGATTGGGTACGGGGACAAAGTCCGAACATAAAATAAGGTTGTTCAATTATTTCGACAGACGTATTCTGATTTTCCACCCATTAATCAAGACACTATAAGTAAAATTGAAAAAAAAATTTAGAGATCATAGTTATGTGAGAAATACCCGAAGAAACAAACTGCAAAAAATTGATATGTATACAAAAATTAACACACTCCTGGCATTAGAAGAAAACCCGATTATACCAACTCAGTAGATAGCTCGTGAAAATGTAATCATTAATATATTCGTTTTGAAAATATTGAAACATGCAAATGTTCGGCCTTATAAAATGCAAATACATCAAGAATTGGTTGATGACAAGATAGATCGACGAACTGAAGTTTGTGAAAGGATTGTGAGTGCTGTTCAACAATTCGAAATATCTATGAAACGAATTTTGTTAACTGATAAGGTAACTTTTACGTTAAATGGATATATCAATAAACAAAATTGTCGATATTGATCTGCAGTAAATCGTTATTGGATGAGAGGTCATACGCAGTACCCTGTGAAAATAAATGTTTGGACAAGTACCATAGGGAACTGAATATTAGAACCAATATATTTCGATAAAAATTTAAATAGCCAACGATATTTAGAAATCCTTGAAAACGAACTAGTTCGTACATTATTTACTTTGCTTTATAGTGAAGTAAATCCAGATATCCGGACGAACGGATTTGGTTACAACAAAATGGAGCACCACCATATTTTGCTCGGAATATTCTTTTATACCTAGATTGAACTTTTTCAAACCAATGGATAGAAAGAAGAGGTTGAATAAAATGGCTACCGAAATTTCTCGATCTCACTCCTCTTGATTTTTTTTCAGGGAGATACCTAAAATCAAAGGTTTACAATTCGAAACCACATGATATTGACAAACTCAAAGAACGTATAAGACAAGAAATTAGGCAAATCACTCTAAATACTTTAGAAAATTTGAAAGACAAGATTTATCACCGTGTAGGGGTGTGCCAATGAGCCAAGGTTGAACATTTTGAACAGTTAATAAGATAAAGGAAATAATAATTTAATCGTTTAAAATTTTATTTATATTTAGAATAATTTTGTTTTATGATTAAGAGTAATATGTAAGTTAAAGTCAAGTTAAAAATATCTTTAAAATGATGTTTCACTTGAACTTCCTTTCCATTTAAAATTTGAAGAGTAACTGTTACTCTAGCTAAGGAGTTGATATTTGTAGCGTCATAATACTACCAAAAAGTTTACTGGAGAAAATTAAAAATTTATGTCTTTAATCAATTTTGTTAAAAATCAAATGCCATTTAGATACCGAATTTATTCCAGTTAGTTACCACACGATATGTCCTATGTGGGCATATCTTATGGATATGTGGACTATGTTTCATGATGCCTCTGTACCTAAAGTAATAAACACTCTTGAAGTAGTTGGCCTACCTATTTTTCAACGACAAACTTTTAATATTACTTCCACTTCATTGTAATGACATTATTAATATATTTTTGACGGCTCCGGTCTATTCAGCTTTAATTGGTATTTAACTATAGGGTATTTTGACGTTTGTGCTTGATATTTTCGTAGCTTGTTTTACATTTTTAACATACAGTAATAACGTTAAAAATCCCATTTTATTTTTTATTTTTAAATTGAAATTTAGTTAAAGAAATAGCATATTTCAAAACCAAATGCTATTTGCGTAAGATTTTCAATTACCTGTACCTATATCTGTAATAATCAACTGCCATATATGTATGAAAAAGACACAAAATAAGTTTAGTCACAAATTTCCAATTAGTAATTTTATTACTTGCTTCGTATTTATTTTGCCGATTTGTGAACAAACGATAAAAATTCTGGATTTAAATGAAATAAGGTAATACTGCAATCAATATTAAATTCTAAATGTCGAGCTATGATTCATTTGGTCTTCCTGCCCTGACGAGTGTATTAAAGGCTGTTTGCCCGATGCCACAAGATTAAGTTGGAACAAGCACATAACGCTCCTATATGTAAGCAGTAATCAATAACTATACGAATATCCATAACTTACTTGGAATGCCTTAATGGCAGCAGTTGCGGCGGGAGGATAGTTGTCATACTGAGATGTGAACCATGGAGCCATTAATTGTTTCAAATACGGCGCAATTTCTCGTTTGACTTTTTGCACGATGACAGAATGCGCAATTTGTGTAGCTTCTCTTATTCTGTTATCAGGATGTATCACCAGTACACCATAAAACCTTGGCCAAATTGAAAGGAGAGATTTAATGGTGGAGAGCTCCGAATTTTCTAATAGTTCTGTAAATTCTTGCAAACCCTGAAAAAACAAATGAGCCTGTAGAAAAATAAATTGCTACACGTTGCCAAGACAATACCAATGAACATTTTTTCCTTTCATTTACTACTTTTTCTACACTAAAGGTTATAGATATTTCGACTAAATTTATTTGAAGAAAAAGCATTATAGAAAAAAAAGAGGAAAATAGCCGAGAAATGAACTGATGAATTTTGGTCCAGAAAAGATTTATGATTTTATTATTTACGTTTTTAGGTCAAGATTTACCGTTTTTAAATTGGACTAAGAGCATAATGAATCAGTTTATGGCAGCAAAACGGTCCCATAAGAACTGTTTATAATTAAATCGATAAAAAAATAGCTGTATAGACATTTGAGAAGTACAGAATGTTGTGTAACGATGGAGATTCTGCAGGACGAGGGAAGCAAGATCTCGCAATATTACTCGAACTATACAATATCACCTTTACTAATGAATTTGAAACATAATTTTTTTCTCATTTTTCGGTCATTGTACTAGTTAATCTTTTTGTTAACTTAGTTGCGAAATGAAGATACCTCCTGGGGTTAAGAAATCACTATGGTGTAGCGTCTTTTTGACGTGTCTATAGAGTATTATGAATCCATCCAGCTATAATTTGATAGTAAATTCTCAGGTTGAAATTTTACAAGAAATTTTTTGGTACCATTGTTTCATGGCTACGTCGATTCGTTGTTGACATAGTGGGAGATTTTGAACAAAACTATTACATTAACTATAAAATTAGACAATATATATTGCTAGTATACTATTGCTAGTTGCGTTCATACGTAAGAGCAAATTGTTTTATACTTTAAAGTCCGCCAAGTTCGTAGCCAGCTTAGAAGAAATTAAATTTTGTCGTAGATTAAATGAGATATTGTAACTAATAATTGAATGCAAAGATGGAAAAATAAAAAACTTAAAATCATTTTCCCAAACGACGTCCATCTGGCCATTCAATTTTTCTTCTTTACTCATGCTAAATTCGTCTAGGTCTTAGTTTTCAAAATACCCACACTTGCAGACCAAATTTGCACCATACGGTATAAAGCATTTATGGAAATATGTCTAATGAGAAACAAAATTGGTGGAAACCTTTCTTATAAATTTTTAAACTATACTACAACCTTAACACTGCAAATAATTAATAACAAGTATATAAAATTAAGAAATGAAATAACAAAACTAATACTAACTAAAAACGAATGAAAATTATAAAAGTGTAAAATAAAATTTACCACAAACGTTTTCATGATATTACATGTATTGAAACGAAAGCCGCGTATTGTTCAACAAGTGACGAAAATGCATTTTCCGTAACTGAGAAAATAGTTTACCAAACGAGAATACGCTGAGCTTTGTTATATTCCTAATTACAGAAAATGATCGTCGAGGAGTGGAACACTATATTTTTTTCTCGTCAACGCTTGATGCGAATGGTAATTAACTTATGGAACAATTTAATTATTATTAACACAGTGCACATTTTTGTTAGAAGCAGCTAATTCTATATAAAATCAAGAAAACAGTCAATAATTAACTTCCAACGATACTTCTATGAATGGAAGGCTATGTTCACGCTCAACCCTTTAACTTTTTTGTTTAGAGACAAAAATTAATGTTAGAATACTGGTTTTATACAAACAAAACTGGTGTTTTTGGTTAAAGTAAAATATGCTAAAAGCCGTCTTTCCTTACATTGTGGTAGAGAAAATACTTTTTAGTTTCGTTTTTTAATTCACTTCATATTTTTTCCTTGTTTTTTAATAAAGTTTGGGACTAATAGAAACCATAAGACCCCAACCATCTGTCTTTAAATCAAAACTAACAAAAAAATATAAACTCTCTTGGAACAAATATAAAAAATATTACTTTTCATATGACACAAATTATAATAGTTGTTATTTATTTATTTTCAATTCAAATGCTTGTAGATATCATGAAAAGATTTTGTAACATAAAAAACTTAGAAAAACGATTCTGGTTGATGATAAGTAATTTTTGGCTTGGAAATGAGCCTTGTTCATTTGTAACTAGAATGTCGTGTAATCATTAAAAAACCTCAATTACATAAACTCATTAAATATGATGTATAAGGGGTTAAATTGCTTAGAATAGGAGACATAATAATGCCATTAGTGGACATTGAAGAGTAACATTATTTTACTCCGAAATGTAATTT
The DNA here is from genome assembly GCF_040115645.1 of Euwallacea fornicatus. Taxonomy (NCBI): domain Eukaryota; kingdom Metazoa; phylum Arthropoda; class Insecta; order Coleoptera; family Curculionidae; genus Euwallacea; species Euwallacea fornicatus. The sequence goes on along the minus strand of NC_089565.1, from coordinate 415,311 downwards.
CAAATGTAATTTTGGAAGTAAAGATCATGCATCTTTGTGAAGAAAAATAAATCGATATTTAATACATTCATTTGCATTTATCGACTGTTAATATTGTTTACCTTTAACTTAGTTGTGGCATCCTTCTTAGAAACCTTTTTCAATACAAGCTGGAAGTTACTGTCAATTGTCTTATCAAGTTCATCTACTGGGATGAAAGCCAATGTGGATAATGGGCTCATTTTATTACCCCCAGAAAAGCCTGAAAACTGAGGCAGAGAAGAGTGAAGCATGGCTGCACTTCTCCCACTGTTTGATGGCTGAAATAATCAGAAAACTAATATTGAACTGAAGTATTCAATAAAAATAAATCTAGTCAAAAAAATTCATTAGTCATTTTCTTCTCATCTGACCATGAAGTTACAATATATTGCTCCCACACAATGTCACTGTGCTAAACCAATTTAAAAAATGCTTATTTTGACTTATACAGCTTATTAAAAAAGCAAAAAAAAAACTTCTAGTGCTATAATAATAAATGAAGTGTCAAGTGCATTGAAAATGTTATGTTAATTTTAAGGCAATATGCATGAATACAATTTGAGATAAACAAAGAATGAACGTGTATTGTATATGAATGCTTTGTTCCAATCCAGATTGTTTATTTTTTATCCAAATACGTGCATAGTAGTGTAAAATTATCTGGAATTTTCAATACCAAAGTTACATTTAGGAGGGCAGTTTAAGAGACAAATAAAAAAACCACACTGCTTATGTATGTGAAATTTGAATTGGTCCAATTCTACAGAATATTGCAATATCTAAAGTGGTAAAGAAATCTGTTAAAACTCTTGAGCAATACTTCTATTCACAATGTCTTGCTATAATTAACATTAATTACAGCCAAAATTGCAAACTGTAGACTCAAGACCAGGCTGAGCCTCAATCCATCGAATCCTGAACTCTTATAAATCTTTATAAAAGATATGGAAGATCTTGTATCGAATAATCTTTTGCAGTATTTTGGCACAAGTTGCAAAACACACTCACCCTGACATTATTCCTCGTTCTATTTTGCTTCCCTCCCATAACTAGCTTTGAATAATAATAAATATTTTGATATCAACAGTCTGGAACGATAAACTATTGCGATAAACCACAACCACCACAACTGACCACTACCAAGGACGTGGACGCACTACCTACTATTATATTAATTTTTTATTTTTAAATTTTAATTTTGACTTTAACTTCAACAAGCAACAATTCATCCATCCATCATGTGTTACTGTCAAGTACCGTGAACCGTGTTCGCTCAGAATACTGCTCAAAGAACGAAACACGTTATGGGGAACCAGTTACTTGCGGTACGTTATAAGAACAGTTTTTATTAACGAAACGGAACTGTTTCTTGACAATGCAAGGTGGGTGTTAACAGGATCTACTATGCAACCTGCATAAAATACATATAATACTGTTTCAGGTAAAAAGGGTGAGAAATTACATAGGACACCTAAGGGGAACATGTTTAAATACACTTCACTTGGATCACTGTGATCCATTGTTTAACTTTACAAAAAAATTTTCTACATATTTTAATGGTTCTAAACGTTTTTAGTAAATTTTATAATGTATTACCACATAAATTTACTAAAATATGTGAAGTCGTGCAGTATTTGGTGAATATTTTTGAGATTATAGTAATTCTATGACGACAATAATTGATCGACATTTTTTTTGGGATTGCACCACGCGTCATGATTAAATTTGAAGCGCCGCACGGACCGTCATCGCGATGTCATCGCTGTTGCCGTCGTTTGCACATCTCTGGTATTTATCGTCGAGTCAGGACTGCACAAAACGGCGGATTTCACTATTTGCGACAATGGGGAATTTGCGGAAAAAGCTAAAAAAACACGATTTTCTTGGTGATAAAAGGATAAATGCAAACCGGTAAATGCCAAATTTTTGAGCTGCATACCGTTATGACGTCCCCCACTGAGAGAGCATTTAGTGCTTTTATGAGTATTTTGATTTTTTTTGACATTTTTCCACAGCATTTTTTCATTTGTTTTTTGTAAAATTTGATATTGCTAACTGGATGACAATATTTGAGAATTTTGTATTATATAAATGGAACTTATTTTCTGTGTGGATCTACCTATCAACTCATTCTCTCGATCGCGAATATCCTCCAAGAAGTGACAAAGTCGATGCCGAATACCGCACTATCCTTAAAAAATTAAACAAATATGAAATTAAGAAATTGCCTATTCGTGGACCGAGTCTTCCCTGATAAATTACTATTTCAAATTAGCATCCATCAGGGCAGTAGTCTTGTGCTATTTCTTTTGGCAGTCTTTCTGAACGATCTCCCCACAATCACGATCTCTTCAAATTGTAAAAAAAATTACTATGTGAATAATGAGTTTGATGCATACTGGACGCGCAGATTTACCAGAGGAGTTAAGTTAGGACCATTTTAATCAATTGAAAAGATGGTTCTCACAAAATAAATAGGTTCTGAATGTATATAAGATTGAGTGCATTTACTTTAAAACTACTGCATCTCAACTGTCATTAGTAAAAAGTGTCAAAATCGAGGAATAAGATTTACCTATCAGGGACTCCATAAGCCTTGGAATTGCAGTAGGATGACACTTGTCATGCAGTTCACACATTCAGAATTGTTGTATGAGATTACTATCTGCATGTCATGTCCTGAGAGTGCTGGCTAAACACTGTGGTTCTGACACACTGAAAGTAGTTTACTGTGAGTATTATTTCTTGAAGAGTCATAATTAAATGGCGCTCTTTAACCAATTCTATATTAAAAGATTTGTATGATTTTCGTGCCATTGGAAACAGGTAATTATACGAGGATTCCTAACAATTTTATAACATGTAAATAGAATAATTTTTTTGTAGACTTTCTTATTAAATTGGTCCCTAAAATATGGATGCCCTCAAAGAAGTGACAACGTTTGAAACCGATACCATTTACGTGGCAACATTGCTTCCAGGTCAATTTTTTTTCTCTTGACAGCAGTTGGACTGTCGCCATGTTTGTTGTCTTTTAACGAAAGGACGGGTTGTTCTTTAAAAATAAACCCTTTTTGTACAAATTTTAAGTGAAAGTTGGCAAACTGTATTGTTCTTTGGGTTTAGTTAGTAATTGTCTTAACTATGTTTCGTGAAAGGGCTCGTTGGAGCCCGATTTAACTGTCCAAATTGACTTTGTGTTCCTGTTCCTTTGTCCTGATTGAGGGGTTGTTAGGTAGGTATTTATAATCCTTAAATTTATCATTTTCGTTTATGGCCTTCTTGTGAAAGGTTAATGCTTTCAATTAATCTTACTCGCATTACGGGATGATCAGAAAATTAAAAATAAGTAAAAAGGAATTCTCTTTGTAGACCTATTTTTATTTGACCAGCTTTACATTTAGGTACCTGGGTGCCTTGTTACATTGCTATTTAAGCTTTGGTTAAAACTTTTGCTCAAGTATATCTAAATTAGCAATTTGCCAAGGAAAAATAGTTGAATATTTTTTTGTGATAGGCAACAAGCTTGTCATAATTTGATGCCTATACATAATTAGTTTCTCTTCTACCCAAATTTCATTGATCTTGGATTTTTTGAATTTCAAATAAACTATTTTATGCAGGAGACAAAAAATAGGTTTTCTTCTATTCTTAATCAGTATTACTATCTTACATCACAAAAAAATTCTGAGAGCCATTGAGCATTGCTTCTAATAAAGCTTTAGCCCAATGTAACTTCAGCCTCTATTTCATCTATAAAATATTAATTAAAAGTCTACTCAATAGGGTATTCAATAGTTGCTGATATTTTGCTTACATTGAAACAAGGAAATCATAAAAAAAAAATCCATACATTTTTAGTTTAGTGATGAAAAGAAAGGCATGATTGGTGCTCTAGCAATAAGCATGTCCAAAGCTTTGTTATTTGTCAATGGTGAGGCAGATAAATAAATAGTTCACAGGTAATAATCTGAAATTAAAAATAATTGGACTACAAAATCCATTTTAATTGTTTTCAACCATAATCTGGACAGAGTAAGAGAAATATTTTATGTGCATATCAGAGGAACCTCCATTTCAATTGTAAATGTAAGTTTTTTAGGATTACAGTATGACCACCTTCTAAGTTTTGAATCATATATAGAGCATTTGCATAAAAAAGAAGTACCTAACCACCTTCTCTTGTCTCATTTGATAACTAACAAATGTAGGTTCTTTTAATATCTTGAAATTGTATTGCCAGAGTGCAGCCAGTATTGTTATTTATAAGTGACTTTCTGGAGCTTTTCTACCCTACCAACATGAGTATATCAAATTCATTATCCATCTAATCTCTGAAGGCAATTGAGATTTAACTAATTTTAAAATAGTTTTTTGGTGATCTTGTAAATGCAAAATAAGCTAACTTTTTCCTATTTATCTGATGAAATATCCTCATGCTGTTCATTCTATGTAAGACACCCTGTACTCCCATAGTATAAATTTTAAAAGTTGATTTATTACAAACAAAACCATTTAATATTAATTTGAGTGAAGTATGTTACTGTGTGGGAATAATGCTTTTGATTATGTACTGCTGAAATGTGATGGTATTGAGTGCCAAGCAAGAAAACATTTTGTGTGGCATCTTCAAATTTTGAAAATATGTCTTTATTTATCAAATTAATTTGAATGTATAGAAATGCATGTTTTGGAAAAATGCCATTTACATACCAAGTTTTTATATTACATATAATAAATGAATGGACATTTTGAACATTGGATGAAATTTATAGTTTAGCAACCTCATTCACAAACAGATTGTTGATATAGTATTGAAACTAAGGATTAACTGCAATGTGACACATTGTATCTCACTTGACATTAATTTGATTGAATAGATTATCAGAAATCACTTATTTGTCATGGCCAATGCTTATTTTCCAGACATTAGGTTCCCTTAGATATTAATGTTTTACAATGAACACCAGAATTATTTAATCAATATTAAAAAATGAAGAAAACAAATATTTAGATTTTAAATGAAGGTGATTCGGAATAATTATATCATACAGGGTTTTTCAATTTTATTTGTTGTCCCCACCCTACAGCTTTATTGGTAAGTCATAGAAAACTAAAAAAACATCACCAACCTTGCTCTTTTTTTAATAAAACATCTTCTATACTAATTCTAAAATAAAAAATTTCTTTTTCTAATTTCAAAGAAATGTAGTTTATTTGTTTGCTTGAGTCATCTTTGAAAGAGAGTCAATATAAAAGAAATTATTTTAAAGAAATTTAAATAAAATATATTTATATTTTAATTAACTTAAGTATAACATTGTTTTTTCTTGTACTTCTATTCCTAGAAACTGCTAAGTGATGGTTTATTTTGTAAGACTAGAAAAGAAACAGCTGGAGGAAATTTTGCTTGTAAAGTTTCTTCTTCATTTCACAATTTCTTGCTGAATTGATCAATCTGACTAGTGAAAATTAGACGCTTTACCTCAGTCTTCCTTTGAAACAAAAGCTAAGTTTTGAAGGGGGTCTAAATAAGGTTTAGTCCTATTTTTCCCTCCATTGTTTCAAAGTTCATAATTTACACATGAGAATGTACATCCTTCTTAACTGTTTTATTTGAAGACTTACAAAAATGTGTTGAATACAAAAATTTTTAAAAATGAATGAAAATATTACCTGTTAGGAATTGATGTAGTATATGCATTAATCCTGATAAATCTTTAGCCATTTTGTTTATCTTAATTAATATTTACCATTTATGTTACAAAAAGAGATAGTTAGAGACTGACGGCCCATTAAGTCACAAAAAGACTCTCATGTCATAAATAAAAAGAAATTGCTTTAGGTATTTGATGTGACTGCACTGTTTTATGTATAATCTTACAACTTAGTTTTGATGATCTTGCCTTATTTCCAATAGTGGTAAGATAGAGTGCCCCCTAATATTACACAATTTAATTATTATAATAACTAAATAAATACTGCATTGTTTCATATAAGATGAGTTATTTTAATAGCTAGGAAAGGGACCTCCAAAAATAAAAGAGTTACAAAGTCAGTTAAATAGGAAAGAAAGAATTAGAACCTATTTTGTTTATTTGAATTTAAGTTAAAATAATACATTTCCCATCTATAACAATTTTGACGTAACATAACTACAGTAAAGTCCCCCAGGTTCCTCTTAGATAATGGAAAATGCTAACGTTATTTACCTTTCTGTATTTTATTGTGAAAGTGCGCACGTGTAGATATTAAGTAACGGAACGATATTTTTCTGAAGATTTGCCTGAGTACTTTTGATTATAGTCATACAGTGCATTTGTTTAACATGAAACTAGTATTTAACATGTTAAAATTTTAATATTATGTTCAGTTTGATTCTATTAAGGCCAAATTGTAAAATTCTGTTTTCTTATAGCTTTGAGCTCATTTTTTGTTCGCTGATCTTGTTAGAGTTAACATTATGTTACCTATTTGACCCTTATAACTTGCATATATGAAAATCGGCACATGTAAAATTTGAAGTCTTAGCTTACTTATTTTATCACCACTTTTTTAATATGCCAATCAGTAGTACTTTGATACCTATGTTGTGTTTTTTTTATTTTAATCTAAATAACAAAAAATAAATTTATATGGTAGTTTTTTGGCACACCATATGCTTGGTGGTCAGATCTCGATGTAAGTAGTCAGCAATGTTAATTTTTCCATTTTTCTCTTCAGATCTCTAGATTGATCCCAAAAATTGACGTAACAAGCAGCAGCCAACTGTCAGTTTTAAATCTGATTTACTCTCTTCATTGATAATTTCCAACATTCTTTTATTAACTATTGAAAATAACCCATTCTCTATATTGTTCTTTTTTTCAGTCTAGGAAAAAATCATTCAGACTGGCGAGACGGGGTGCCCAAGGTGGCCCCCAGGCCCAACCGGACCTGGAGGATGATATAGAATGGGAAGAAAGAGGAGAGAATATTGTTGGAGACCGGTATGTGGAAATTTGTAAAAAGATGACAGATTTTTAGTTATAAGTAATGCGACATTACAGGCTCAGCTTTGATGATTCGGACCGTTTTGAAGAAGATTCAATGTGCAGTTGGAGCTCGGAGCCAGAAAGTGTGTGTAATAATTGGCGAGGATGGAAAAGGCCGTCAAATGGACAAAGTGGGTTTTATGGTAGTGGGAAAAAAAATTCGGAGGGTAAGTATTATTTTTGGTTGATATTTACGAGTTCAGTAATGTGACTTTTTGGGCATTCCAGAAGAACAACCGGTTCCTTCTCTAACTGAATTTGCTGCCAAATGTGTAGCATCTCATATACCATTTGAGCTAGTGGAACATGTTTATCCCCCAGTGCCTGAGCAACTTCAACTAAGAATAGCCTTTTGGAGTTTTCCTGACAATGAGGAAGATATAAGGTTAGTTTGGTAAACTGTGTTTATGCGCTCTTATAAATAGCGATGCCAAAAACCTTAACTAGAATGGAGACTCGAGTTGAGAATATGTTGTGGAACAGATCAATTCCGTTGTTAATAGCTTATCCTGCTTTCATTAGATATGTAAATTTTTGAATTACTTTTTTAATAATTTTTTTTGTTATTGCTTTTAAAAATATGTATGCTTTGTTTTAAATGGTTTAATTACCATAATATTTAAAACTTGCAGAGCTGGATAATTTCAAGTATTCCCCATTAAAATTATGATAGATTTTCAGTTTAAGATAACGCAAATTGGAATGTCAGAAATTACTTAATACACAAAGTTAATTATACAGTATTGGCCAAAATACTTGGTACTTTTTTCACCCTGCAAAAATAAAAAAACTTCGCATAAATCAAAATAAAAGTTATTGTACTTTTAATCTATATTAAACATACATTTCATTTATAACAAAAATAAAAACTCTTTACAAAAAAGGTCAATAATATTGTAAAAAATTCGAAAATACCTGGACAAAATGGTTGGAACTTAAAACATCTGGTAGGAAACCTGTGTCAAATTTGAAGTATTTGTAATTTTAGTATTTTGTGTGATGTTCTTTTACTCTTACTACTCCTGCCATTCTCCTAGGCATTGATTCGATTAGTTCTTCTATTAATCGACGGTCCACATTATGCCAAACTTGTAAGAACCTTTCAAAAAGTTCGTTTCCATTTCTAATGGCCTCTCCTGTTCTGAACCTACGATCTACGAGGTCCCATAAATTTTCTATCGGATTTAAATCCGGACTTTGGGCTGGCCACTTCATGGTAGTAACTTTTTCCCGCTCTAACCACTCTTACAAGTTTGGCAGAATGCTTAGGATCATTGTCCTGTTGAAAAATGAAATTAACTGGCATTGCTTCAAATGCATAGGGTCCCATTATATCCTGTAATATGTCATGATACATAAATCGATCCATTTTGCTACAAATGCGATGAATGGGGCCCATGCCATGCCAACAAAAACATCCCAAACTAGCACATTACCGCCACCATGCTTGACAGTAGACTTAATATATTTTTTATTGAGTCTCTGGCCCTTTGGACGTCTTACATGGACAATATCATCACTGGAAATCAGGTTTTATTTCGATTCATAATTGAAAAGAACTTTTTTCCAATCTTGTACTGCCCAGTGAATATGCTCGAGTGCAAATTGTAACCGTGCTTTGAAGTTCTTCGTCCGTAACAATTGTTTCTTAGCTGGACGATAGGATTTTAGGCCATTTTGTACTAACCTTCTTCTAATAGTTCTCGATGATATTACAGGATTTCCATCGGCCATAATTTTTTGCAAGATTTTTGAGGATGACTGGAACGAATCACTATTTGCAAAGTTCATAATTTTTTTATCCAGTCTTGCAGTTGTGTTTTTAGGTCTGCCTGAACTTTTCCCGGGATGACATCATCATTTACTTGAAATTGTTTGATAATTTGGGACACAGTATTTTTTCGGAGGTTTAATCTCGTGGAAATATCTTTTTGTTTAATACCTTGTTTATAAAAATCAATAATTATTTTTCTGAGATCAACCGAATAAGCTTTGCCTTTTGTCATTATAATTGATTCAGATATCAAACTGAACTGACCAAGAAAATAAATTAAATATGCAAAATATGCCCTTTAAATCCAATAAGAAAAAAGTTCCAACTATTTTGTCCAACATAATACGATTTTTTTTTCTATAAAAGAATGCAAGCTAGAAATGTTTACTATCATTTTGTTGTTGAACGATATTAAGGCATATTGGTCATGTTGAATTTGTTCACATTAGAACAGAGCTATTTTAGTAATAGAGAAATTTTGGAAGTTCCAAGTATTTTGGCCAATACTGTATATAAGATGATAAGAAAATGCAGATTTTTATACATTTCTCGGAGTTTTTGAAATTCAATTCTGATTAAGTAAAACAAAAATAATGATATTGCAAAAGTAGTAAACACGAATATGCAAAATTTCATATTTTAATTAGAAATTTTATTAACTTTAAAAATGGTTTTGAGTAAGGAAGTAATCACACAATTTTAACACAATTTAACTGACCTTGCATTTCTTACGGTTTTCGAAGTCTTAATGGACACCCTCAAATTTAGAATATCCTGTAGACCGATAAGGTATTATTTTCTTATGTGATTAAGGTAAATTGAGGCAAAATGCAAAAGTAGTGATACTTCATCTTCGTTTGTTTTCGATATAGTGAGATTTTTGAAGATTGTCCCTTTTCAATTCTGGTTTGCTTTTTGACTATTAATTAAATTAAAGAAAGATTGAAAATGATCTCTGATAATTTTTTGCCTATAGAGCCAATAGAATTAACGTTTTACGCTATCTTAGACTTGATAGCAGAAACTTGGCATCACGGCATGTTAAGTGAAAATTTTCATACATTTTTTTTTCAATAAATTTAAATACTTAATCTTCCAAGATCAAAAAGATATTTATTATTGAGCTCAGAAAAACCAAAATACGTTTTTTATTCATCTTTTATAATTGTGGTGAAAGCGCAAACAAATACAATTTTGAGGACTTTCAAAATAAGGTTTAAACTGTAATTGCGTACGTTACGGTAATACAACACCGTAAAGGAATTCTTAGCATATGGTACATAAAGTATTTCCAATAAATCCTACTATGCCGTACCGTATAGATTAAATTAGAACGAAATTTCCTAATTTTCATAGATTTGAACTTATGAAAAACTGATGAACTGGTGCAAAAAACTGTATAACTTTATAATAACATACGCATTTTTAAAATTCTGTTACCTAGTAACCTTTCACACATAAATATGGGTTATTAGAACGTTGTAATTGCACACTATTTTCAGTGAAGACTTAAGTTAGAAGTTAAGACTACTTGAAAATAACATTCATTTTTTAGTAAGAACTCGAACGAAAACCCTTGTTAACGTCTTGGTGACAAATCTGTCGCTGTTTTCAAAACCTAACAAAAAATAATTGTTTTTTTATCATTTATTTTATTTTTTCTAATAAAAATATTACCATTTTTAGACTTTATTCATGTTTGGCCAACGGTTCAGCAGAGGAATTCTTAAGAGGGGAAAACTTGCATAGAACCCACATGGTCAAAGATCCATTGCAAATAGGTTTTCATCTGTCTGCAAGTGTACAGCAGGCCAGATATAATAATACGACGGCTCCAACCCATAATGTTGCTGTTACATTTGATCGGCGAAAAATATCGTCATGCAATTGCACATGTCAGTCGCAAGCGTATTGGTGTTCTCATATTGTTGCTGTGTGTCTCACGCGAATCCATTGGGTAAGTTAAAGATTTTTTTATCAAGAGAATTCATCAAGTTTGTTATTAAATAATGTTATTTCAATGAATTTTATTGTAAACTTTAAAATTATTCCCTAATTTAAGATATTTTTTTCATATGAACTAGGTTATATTACTGATTTTGCAAGAAATGATCTTTGACATTTAATTTATTTTGTCTAATTGTCAAAATAATGAAAAACGACTAAATAAATAAACGAAAGCCGCTTAATGACATTACCGCGGTGGTGCAGAAATAACAGTAACTACTAAATGCAGGGGATTGTAAATTATCAGCAATTTTACAGAAACAGGATGCAATATCAATAAGTTTAAATGTCTGTTTATGCTTTTGATTTCTTTATACAATAGTAATATTAGAAGAAAATCATGTATGAAATTCATTAGGAAGTATTATTTGATGTAATACAAAAATCCTTCAAACTTTTTTTGATTGGATTTGATTAATCTTTTTGAATTCTCACTTTGTTGTATAGAAAGGTCTTATATAGAAAAAGATTTAGGAAGTATTTTCTTTTTCCAGCCACATTTGGTAACCTTGCGCGCACCAGTGTCCGAGTCTCTTTCAAGGTTACATCGTGAACAACTTCAAAAGTTTGCCCAATATTTAATTAGCGAACTACCTCAGCAGATTTTGCCGACCGCTCAACGGTACGTTAACGGAATATTATTTCGGTTTAATTGAAATATACAGGGCGTTAAAAAATTATTGTAAACTTCTATAGCATTAAAAATTTTCTTTGTTTCTAGATTGTTAGACGAATTACTCGGTTCTCAACCGTCAGCAATAAATTCAGTATGTGGGGCTCCGGACCCAACAGCTGGTGCATCAGCGATGGACCAGACTTCGTGGTATCTGGATGAGAAGACATTACACGACAACATAAAAAAAATTCTAATCAAATTTTGCGTACCTGCTCCAATGGTTTTTAGCGACGTAAATTATCTGAGCACGGTCGCTCCACCCGCGGCGGCCGAATGGACGTCACTGTTGCGCCCTCTCAGGGGCAGGGAACCCGAAGGAATGTGGAATCTACTTAGTATAGTTCGGGAAATGTTCAAGAGAAATGACAGAAACGCAGTTCCTCTTCTTGAGATTATTACTGAGGAATGCATGGCTTGCGAACAGATTCTGATTTGGTAAGTTTTCCTTGTGTAACTTTGTAAATTAGTCAAAGGTAACCTCTCCGATTCCACTTAAGAAAATCCAATAAACCAATTTTCAGATTTTGAGTTAAAAAATGTTATCAAAATTCGTTTGGTATGTGTCGCTTTTCCAGTTGTTTATTTCGAATGATAATATTATTCTCCTTTTTTTAACGGACCTTGTCGTTTTGTCGAGTTTGGAAAGTTTTTAGCACTTACAATGTGCTTTGATATTATTTGACAACTAAATTATAACTTTACAGAGTAAAAAAAACATTAAATTATTTCTTTGAAGCTAATATTTAATTTTATTGATACATGAAATGCAAGAACATGAATTAATAGTTTTGTTTGTTTGATTATTGTGAGAAAACTATAGTTGGCATATAGTGCTCAATAGTATTTTAATGGCGTGTAACAAAAGATGTCCTTTGGAAAAAGTGTTTTCCAATGTTTACTAACTCAAAAAGTGTACTGGTATAGTCCTTATTTATGGTTTCGCTAACGGTAATGCTTTTAAAGCTGTTAGAGAATATGAGTGTTTATTCCCAGAATGGTACATTCCGAATAACAAAACATTTGTTATATTTTCCTTGGCTCAATGGTAGTTGTTTGCGAATTTTATTGAATGCGAAATCTTGAGGAAAAGATTATCAGAAAAGGGAGGTTAATAGCAATTGCTTGTTTTTATTTTATTATTTAATGAAGGTTTTTAGTCTAACTGATTTTTTTATTTTTCAAGGGAATAGTTCTAAAAATGAAAATTGTTTTTCTATTATGTATAGAACATTACTTTTAGTTAAAATTAAAATTTAGAATGTTAAATAAGAACTCCCGTTCGTTGGTTGGTTGATGACGTTTCCCAGCAGTCCAAAAAGATAGATTATATGACATGTAACTTTTAAGATGGTAACATGCTCATCAGTCAAAGATTCACCATGCCAAAAAGTTTATTTTATGATATGATGTGATGTGATGTGATAAAATGAACCTTATGAAGGAATATACAGTAGTGGTCAAAATTATAGCAACTTTAAAATTTCAAATAATTTAGACTTAACGGCCTAAATTCAAAATTGATTTTGAAAATATGATTCTACAATGACTGTTGATGATAGAAGTATATAACAATTAAATAAAAATAAAAAAATTATTCATTTTGAACTGGACAAAAATATAGCAAGTTTTCCAAAATAATTATAAAAAGTAATAAAACTTCAACAAATTACAAAAGATTTGTTCAATAATTAATATTTTGTATTATACCTTTGCTGCTGAATAACTTCTGTACATCTTCATGGCATTGAATTTATTAAATTGTTAATGTAATTGTTATCAATACTCTTCCAGACTTCTTGAAGTGCCTGAAATAATTCTTGTAAATTGGAATATGTATTATTTCGAACTTTATTATCCACATATTCCCACAAATTTTCTATGGGATTGAGATCGGGAGATTGCGATGACCAAGCAAGAACTTCTATCCTTTCCTCTCTAAACCATTCTGAAACAAGTTTCGATTTATGTTTGGGGTCATTATCTTGTTGAAAAATGCTTCTTAGTGGCATGGTTTCTTCAAGATATGGTTGTAGATGATTCCTGAGGATATCTCGGTACATGGAACGATCCATACGACCTTCTATTTTGTGAAGCGGACCCATACCAAAACCAGAGAAACAACCCTAAACCATAATCGAACCTCCTCCATGTTTTACGGTTGGTAAAACAAACTTTTTTGCAACCTTACGCCTTTGGGTCGTCTAACGTATAATGGGCCATCACTTTTAAATAAGTTAAATTTGGATTCATCGCTGAAAACTACCAATTTTCACTGTTCAGATGTCCTGTGTTGGTAATTTTGCGCAAATTGAAGTCGGGCTTTCACGTTCTTCTTAGACAGCAATGGTTTTTTCGCTGGTCGCCTATCAAATAATCCTTTTTCCACTAATTTTCTTCTTATGGTCTTGGAATTGATATGAGCTAGACCCGTTTCCTCTAAATATGATTTTATATGAGTGGATGATAGAAATGGATTTTTTTGACACTTTCGAATTATCCATTTATCAGTTCTTTTTGTAGTTTTTCTTGTGGGTCCTGAATTTTTTACAGCTGCTTCACTTCCTGTTTGTCTGAATTTGTAAATAATTCGAGATACAATTGACTTATGCACATCCAAACTCTACAATTTCGCTTTGCCGTTCGCCACTTTTATACCGCTCAATGATAATTTTCCTGATCTCTAATGAGATTGTTTTACTTCGACCCATAATGAAAATTGTCGATTTAATTTAGAATATAAAACGTCTTTAAACACATAAGTCTGTAAATCAAGTGAAATTTTAAAATTCCAAGAGTTGCTATATTTTTGTTCGGTATTGAAAAAATATGTTTTGATAGTTTCTTATAGAAATTGTTGATATTTTATTTGGATGCATTTTAAACATCAACGGTTGTGGAAGATAAATAATATAAAAACGTATATTGGGTTTAGCCGAATAGTTACATTTTATTTTAAATTTTTAAAAGTTGCTATAATTATAACCACTACTGTACATCAAATCCGAAATAACTTTGTTTCGATTTGAAATTGCGATGAAAACTAGAATAGAAAATTTAGTAGTGTAAAATTAGTAATATGAGCTCATTTTAAACATGCAAACTTATTATTTATTATTTGCTTTGGTTTCTCTAGGTGGTTCAATACCAAAGTGGCTTTATTGAGTGGAAGCTCTGGACATGGCGGTACCGGAGGTGGTAAACATAATAACATCAACAGCAACACCCACGCATCGCAACATGCAGGGTCATCTTTGTGTGATGAAATTGTGGTTTTGTGGAGGCTAGCCGCTTTAAACCCTGGATTAGCTCCCGCAGAACGAGATATGTTGCATAACCAAGTAAATCGCTAATTTCCAATAATCATTCTATTTCTTATGCATTTTTATTTTCTTCTAGTTTACCACCTGGCATCTGAAGATATTAGAAAAAGTTTCCAAGTGTCGCAATTCGACGAATTCGTCGGCATCGAATTATTACAAGAATTCCAGCAGCTTAAAGATAGATTTGGAAATATTTACGGGATTTAAGCCGGCAATTGAGGCTTGTTATTTGGATTGGGACGATTACCCTATGCCAGGAATAACATATACGCCAGACATCAATCCTATGTATCACTGCCCGTTTACCTGTTTCAGACACGGACCTGATAGTGCGAGAGGAGAAAGTCAGGTATTATTCTGTTATTTCGTTCCTCACATTTTTAAGAAAAATTGTTTCCAACTATAATAGAACACAAATTTTTTGGAAATTAAGCGACAGTATGAAATCAAATTATATAGAATATGTAATGCTTGTTTAACTTTATATCTTGATATTTTTATTTGTGATACCACTGAATTAATTTGTATGATTGACTGTGAGGAATTAAAACTTTGCATTTTTTTAGGTCGCTCAAGTAAATTCTTCAAACGCCGTTTTAATGACCCTGTCGCATCACCACGCTCATCACAGGCATCATTACCATTCGTTTAGAAACCACAGATTCGGTTACGTCAATGTAATGTCTCTAAATCCGGTGGAATACCCTCCACATCCCCATATAAGTCAATTAAACGATCGAGATGGGAATAGATCGAGTGTGAGCAGTGAAGGATTTTGTGAGGTAAGGTTAAAAGTGAATGAAAAATCTATTTTTCTTACTTGAAAACATTGCTTTTTCTTCAGGTTGATGATGACATAAACATCCTTCGAGTGCAAACCTACAATGATTCGGATTTTCAAGAAGGAGGTGGCAGCGATTCTTCGAGCACCAGTGGCAGTAGTCGAGACAGTAACACGCCTGTGACAAGACCGGAGTGTACTTTGGATAATTCTGGTGTTACTTTGCTCATCAAGGACAATGATGATTTGAACGCGAGCACTTCTGGAGCAGCATCTGGAAAATGGTACGTACAGTATGGGCAAATTTTAATGTTTATATAGAAAGTAGGAAAAAACAAATTATCAAAAATTGACGTTTTTGGGTCTTTGATCGATTGGAGGGAGACGTAACGTTTATTTGTTCTTCTACTAACAAGAGTTAGGTTTTGGCTATTTTCGGTAAACCCTCTTTAGTTATTATCTCATTTAATAGTTTTGTTATTCAATCAGTTTTAAAGTTAAAAAATAAAGTTGTATTTTTTTAAATGGAAGTCGTAGAAAATTAAGACCTTACTAAAGCTCTTGAATTTATGTTTTGTTTTTCGTTTTAATTTAAGGGCTACATATGACATACCCCCGTCCACAGACACTGAAGAGGAGTCCAGAATTCAGTCAAAAGATGAATCAGGAAGCTCTTCTGAGTCTCCAAACTCTAGCGATGAATACAGCATGTATTTCTATAACACTAAAGAGGTAAGAACCATGCTCTTTGCAAGAAGTGTTCAAGACTGTGTAAATCTTAATATAAGATTGAATAAAGTTTGATACTGAATTTTAATGTTTGGTTATGGTTCTATCAGCAAATTAACACAATAAATGATTAAACTGGTACTATGTCTTGTCCCAAGGTTGAAATGTTCGCGGAAGTATTACTATATGGCATAGAATTTTGTGTAAAGGTAAATGACTTTTAAGTACAATTAATTATTGGAGGAACCTCAAAACAAATATTTTAGAAATTATCATACTAAAAAATTTGAATTTTCCGTTTCAAAATATATTTTTACTTATTCCTATTGTGTTTTGTACTTTTTTTTTGTTTAAATGAATTATTATTGATAACTTGTAGGTTTCATGATAAATTACTAGAGTAAAATTTATATTATTTACGACCTTTGAAAAGGTTGTTGGAAAGCAAAATATATGTGTTTCTTGGAAATTGTCCTTGATAACTCCAAGTCCGCACTATGCAAATGTTCAGGGTAAAACTATATTTGCCAATAGAAAAACGCTATTAGTTGGAGGGTGAAAATGTGTTTCTCTTATAGGATAATGGGTCATCGGATAAAACTGACCTGGGTACTAGTCATGCGGCAATTGATACATCATACAACAAAACCGACGACGTTTTCTCTGAAATCCGGAAATGTAATGATCCGTGGGACGTGCTTTTCGCTCGCGCTGAGGGTTTACACGCCCACGGCCACAGTAAAGAAGCATGCATATTGGGTAAGTTGGTTTTTTTTAGAAAATATTACAGTTTTTTTTATTTTACATAACAATTTCCAAATGTTTGTTTAATTAAAAAGCAGAATGACATGAAACATTAACAATAAACACTTAAAAAATATCATAAACGCAAATGTATTTGGCTCTCGTAAACAAAAAATCCATGTTATGTATGACTGGAACAGTCATTTTAAATGTAGGTCGATATTTTTTGTTAATAAACTTGCTGCGAAATAATAACAATCAAAACGAATCGAATTGATCTGATGTCAGTCAGTAGGTATGCAGAGTTTCCCACAAGTATTGAGTAGAAGCTATTAGACATTTCACTAAAATCAATATGCTGATGTTCAATTTCGAAATGTTTCCTTATTGATAATATCATTAATTTAGATTTTTTATTAATTTCTAGTTTTAATTTTCTTCTGTATATCTGGTTAACTTCGCAAGTGGAGTGCAAAATATTAAGGGACTGCACGTCTATATTAAGATGATATTAAGCTATTTTATTATATTTTCTACATTAAGAATTCCATTGTCTTATAGATAAAAATGTCAATTAAGTGAGAATTTTAGTTATTTCTGCAATAAATAATAATTTACGAGATATTTAACTTTGAAATAATGGACCTTTTCCACTTTTTCTCATATTTTAGTCGTGTTAAAACTATTAATTAATCTGAAAATAGCAAGAAATTATGCATAAAATTCCGGACTTATTTGCACCTACGAATTTAATTTGTTAATACTAATCGAGGAAAAAATGGTCACATAGTAGGAACAAAAAAAATAATTATTTACTGCTTTGCAATTGAATAAAATTACGGGAAATATAGAAATTATATAGCAAGTACAAGACAATATAAACTTCAGGTGTTAAGCTGGCGGAAGAACTATTGGCAAATCCACCTAATCTAATGATAGAAGTGCCTCAAATTCCGAAAAAGAAAGGCAAGAAACCTCTCTTAAATCCCGCCACCCATCAGCTGAGCGTTTTAGCTTCAGCTACACTTTCCAAAGGAGCTTTTCTCTGTTCGGTATTGTCTGAGAATCCTGAACATTTTCATTTGGCCTTCCGAGTGGGAATGTTTGGTTTGGAGATGGCCAGACCGCCTGCCAGCACAAAGCCGTTGGAAGTGAAGCTGGCTAATCAAGAAACAGACTTGGTGAATTTGTTAAAACGGCTGCCTTTAGGACATAAGGAGCTTCAAATTTTGAGAAAGCGAGCTGAACACATTAAGGGTAAGTTAGATACTAATTTTAATTTATAGATCGTTTAGTATATCTACATTTACATAGATTAAATGCCAACATTTAAAACGAAGCGAAGGGGGGTGCCTTTTAATATTATTTGTTTTGGAAAATACTATATCTAAATGCAACGTTTTCCCTTTTATTTTTAGAAGGTACCTTAAAATCCAGAGGCGAAGCGATGTTGCCGACTATGTTGGCAAGTTTTATTTTTGATGCTTTAGTTATACCGTCCGTTGTAGGTATGTCACTAGATCAAATGATACAAATGATAGAGATAACTAAACCCGTATGTTAATTCCTAGGACGGGACCGATCGAAAATAATCACTTTGCGGCTGCCAACTGACGAGATATTGGCATTTGAAGCAGCGGTAGTAGCACTGGGACTTAAGGCCAACGTTTCGGAAGCTGATCATCCTTTGTTATGCGAAGGAACAAGGCGGCAAAGGGGCGAATTAGCTATAGCCCTATTAACCTTTTATAAAGACGACTGCTACAAGATTTGTAGGTAAGACTAATATTAAAAAGGCCGCCTTGAATCAATTATAAGGACTTATAAGACCACGAACGTATTTTCATCATCCCAGAACGACGTAACCGTTAGGCGTAAACCTGATTCTGTGTTTATGAAGATTGTTACGATCAGTTTACGTATGTACCCAAGGGATGTACACGTATAAATCCGATGATATTGTTGCGATATCTAAAATAAATACTAATACCGTCAAAAGAAAATGCAGAATTATATAAGCTACAAAAAAGATTGGTCCTGAATTGTCAGTCAAAAAAGTTGTCTATTTTTGAACAAAGTGTACATACACTGTGTATGTTGAACAGTCAATTTTCTATTATTTATTATAGGATTTACGATTGCTTCTATATCTCAAAGGATATACTAATCGAAATGATAAAGTGCACCTAGTTAATAATAACTATACTATACCAAAACTAAAAAATACGATTTCGCATTCACAAAGAATAATATGTTTGTAGAATTATGGATAAGTTACTGGATCGCGAAGTCCATCAACTCCTAAAAACGCCGTTGATTAGTTCATATTTTACGAACAACCCGCCCATTCGAAGTCAGTACAACCAACCTAGAAGAGAAGACTGTGATAACACTATAGCGCCCATTAGTCCGTTTATTCCTGCGGGGACTGAGGTGGTTTCCACAGAATGTAGTAAGCGGATAATGTTGAAATGTCAAATCGAGTAGATTTCATCATCTCATTTGGTCTTACAGATAATGGAAGCAGACCTCACAGTTCAACAAGTGCCGAAGTGGAACAAGCTGTTGGTAATTTGACTATTAGTGGGCAGCCGAACCAAATTGCTCAAGGTGCTGTATCCCGGAACAAAGAAGGAAGGTGAGTGGCACAATGGAATATTCATATTATAATAAATGTAGTATTGTGCTAATAATAGGAATAATTTTTTTATAAAACTCATTGAGCTTTTTTCAACCCTTTACCTTACAGGGCTATCTTTTCAAATATCTTAAATGGTAAAGGCGATTAAGTGAAAAATCATTTTAAAGGGCTTTCATTCTATATTTTGGTTCTTCATTAGTCATATTATACGAATACTTCGTTATCAAGTTAGGTGCTTTTCAAACACGTCTTATGATTAGTCAAGACGACCATTGAAAGAAAAGATGCATTAATTACTGAAGCAAATATTTATCGCTCTAATAAATACTCTCGGTCCTTAAAAACAGCATGTATAGTGGTGGTCATATAAACAAAAACGTTTTCAAAAACTGGATAACTGTTTTACAATAATCGAAATAAAAAAAGTTGTGTTTCTAAATTAATTGTATTTAAATAAGTAATCATTTTGTATAATTATTTCTAATATTAATAAAAACAAGATACGGTAGAACCAAATAAACAAAATTCCAATGGTCAAATAAATAGTAACGTTTTCAAACCAAATTTTTATTAGTTCTGTGTATTAAGTTTCATTCTTGTAAGTTAAATTGAGTAGAGAATAGGTAAATTTAGTAGAAAACAACATAGCACCCCTGGTTTCTGAAAGGTGATTATATCTTTAATGAATAAAAATTGGTTTTATCAAAAAATTGCTGAGTATTTGGACTACTTAAAAATTAAAGTCTTCAACGCAGTTCACAGTTTTAAATTACACCAAACGGTAGAAAATCCTATCAGAAAACGAAGACAACGTAAAACATCAATCACATTAGATTGAAGAATTATAATACTAACAAAACACAATCCCAAACTAACTTCTATACAACTCCAAAGGGAATTGTCCAACCAAGAAATGCCTAGAGTTTCGATTCGGAAAATTAGAATGTGCTTAAATAAGCATACTTTATTTGGAAGAGTTGCAAAGAGAAAACCCACAACGTTAAAAAAAATAGAACTGCCCGTTTTGAATATGTGAACTGCCATATTACATGGACGTCACAGTAGAAGCATATTCTATGGCCTGATGAAACTAAAATTAACAGATTAACATCTGATAGTCGAGTTTATGTTAGAATACCTCTTAACTCGAAGTTTGATCCCAAGTACACCACAATTACCATTAAACGTGCTGGGGTAATATCAAGCTACGGGAGTATATGTCATAGCATGACATAGGACCAATAGTTAAGATAGATCGTTTTTAAAACATGCACAAATATTTAGATGTACTGCGAAATGTATGCTGTTCTACGCAGAGGAAAATCTACCTGTTATCTGTAAATTTTAACATGATAACGATTCGAAGCATACAACAAAAATAGTGAAAAACTAGTTAACAACATTACATCAAATAGCTGTTCTTAAGTGGTCTGCCTGCAGTCCTGATTTAAATCACATCGAAAATTTGTGGTGAGATGTAAAACAGACCACCATAAATAAAAATTTACTAAACTTAAATGATTTGTACCAACAAATCTAAACAACTTGGTATGCAATACCAACAGAAAAATGTCACAAACTAATTAAGTCTTTGCCTCAACAATGCTGTGAAGTTATTAAAAATAAAGGGTACCCAACAAAATATTAAATTGTATTGAAGTTTTTTTTGTATTATTTGATAAATTTTTGATATTTAAATAAATATCATCTAATATTGTCAAACAAATATCAAAAAAATATTATAAAAATCGTTATTTAAAAGATTCTGGAGTTTACATGTTTTATTGGTGACAGTCTTCTTATTTATGTGTCCATAGGAAATTTGTTTAAGTGGTCGTAAGCTATGTAATTGTTATAAACATTAGACAAAATTAATACAAAATGATATGTTAATTAAATAAAATAATTTATTAACATAGTTTATCTTTTTTCGTTTATTTAAAAAAAGTTATGCATTTTTTAAAAACATTTTTGTTTATATGGGCACCACTGTACGTAGTACATGAATGTTTTTATTGTTTATTTTTGTTTCTAATGTTATGCCGTTTTGATAAATTTTCGTACTATCTTGCATGAAAATATTATTTACTTACCTGTGGGAATGTTCGATGTTAATAAGTACTCAAATCAGTTAAAATTTATTGCGATATGTTGTGTGTTATTATGAGTAATTTTAAAAATGGTATACGCAATTCACCAAAGAAGTGAAAATATTTTTATTTAGGGGAAGCAAGAAGAATAGTGAAAGTTTTTAATACTGTTCATATGAGTTACATTAAAAGTATTCTACTTCGAATGCGAGTCACATATGTGTTTAGGTCTCATCACACAATTGAGACCTGAAGCATAAAAAAAACAATGTTAATTCTGAAATAAAAAGTTCTGAAAACCTTTGAAACAGTTCGTGAACGAGTTTCGAATTAATTTCAACTTAAAGCAGAGACGTATACGTAACGTATAGTTGTAATCTGAAACATAAAAAAAAACATATTAATTTCTGAACAAAATTAATTTTACTTCCGCAAAGCAATTCAATTTTACTTCCTGAACAAAAATTCAATATTAATACCTGAAAAAAATTTTCAAAACAGCTTCAGTTTCAAATTAGTTTTGACTTAAACCAGAGGCGTATACAGTTGAAGTCTGAAACACAAAAAAATTAAAACCTTAGAAACAGCTGAAGTTGCGATATCATTCTTTGACCACATCCAGAGATGATCTTAAGTGTCTTCCAGGAGAGCCAAATTTGCAAATAATTTTGACTTTGAACTAAAATTATGTTGTTTTTATTGAACTGATAAAATGTAACAGTAAACCATAAAAAACAACTATCAGAACTTAACCCCGAGCACCAAAAACTTTAGTCAGAATCACAACAGAAATACCACTTTCACACACTGAGTCATTGATGCACTAACAGGGTACCTCACGAGCCTTTAAAACAAAAGAAGACCAGATAGTTCCGATTATTAATGCAGCGCGTATTACGAACATCTTATTCATCAACGTGTTAACACTTGAGTGAATCATCTACGAAGTGATATCAGTACAACCTTTCTTTTATAAAAGCACAATTTATCGATTTTAGAGACGATACATGCGATGTTTTCGGATTTAGTAAAATCGGATAAAAGTTGCGAATTGATGAAAACAATTTCATTATACAAATATATCCCATCGGAATAAAAAATTGATTTCCTTTGTGAAGAGAATTTGATCAAAAAAAAGTGAGAGGTTTTTCGAAAACAATACTAATTTTGAATGCCATATGTTGTGTTGATAATTGATAGGCATTGTAATAAAGTTAAAGCCACTAGCAACTATCATTTTGTCTCAGTCTATTAAAACTTAACATCTTAGAGGGCTTATTAATATACAGGGCGTCCATTTAACAGCCACTCGGACCCTCATGAGTTTATTTGTGATTTCATAAAAATATCAATTATGGGAGTGTATATGAGGTTAATGAAGATACATTTTAAAATTAGCGGCAACTCTACAGGGTATCCCAAAAAAGCGGGGCAACATAAAGTTTTTTTTTAATGAAACTCTGCGAATGTTTTCCACGTGATAGATTTCTCTCTTAAACCTATGTTAGTTCCTAGATTTTGTCCCCTTGGATGCATTGACTCAGAGCTATGATGTTTTAAAAGGAATTGTAGATATTTGAAGTTCCTAAGAAAAAAAATTTATAACGCAGTTATCTTAAGTTAGATTTTGATTATTTCAGGATAAATTTTCACGTAAAATCCCCTTAGCATATACTAATAGTCATCTAGTCAAAAATACACATAGGGTATTCATGAAAAGAACTTTAATTTTTATCTTTTCAACTTCAATTTTATTTATTTTTTTCAAATAGGATAGTGTGTTTTTTATAACCTAGAATAAAAGAACTTTCAATTTTCTTCATTTTGGTATAAAATAATGTCATATTTGTCTAAAGTGTTAATGGAATTATTACTTATTCCAGGAAAATCTGCATTTAGGATTAGGTGTCTGAGTGTTTAACATGCATTGCCATGGTTTTGATGTTTTTTTTATTTTAAGTTTTGGCAGCTCATGTACGGTTTTTTGATCCTTTGAAACCTGTTTATTTTAAAACTGGCTATCGAGATGAAATATACTCAGCAATAACTTATATAATGAACTGTATGATTTATATAATTGGTTCGTGTGATAGAAATTGTTTATTAGCATCTCGAGCTTAGTGCAACTATTTCTTAAAAGAGGAGATTTTGATATATGGAGTCTAGAAAGCTTAAAAGAGCATTTTGAACGGACGTGAAGTGTTAATTATGAAAAGAAAAGTCGAAATAAGAGGTTCTCGCTAAAAGAAAATTAACTGCAAAATCACTTTATCAGTAACAAAAAATCTAACGTTAGCATAAAATGTTTTCCATAATTTTTCAAAAATGCTGCAACTCATAAGAAAAAAATCTTTTGGCATTGGAAAGCATTTCAACAGTAATGTTCCAAAATGATTCTCGAATCCTTAATTTCATATCTTCACGCATTGTTAGTACTGTTCTGTAAACATTTGACTTCACTGTGCGCCAGAAAAAATAGTTGAAAGGGACTAAGTCGGGACTCTTTGGTGGCCATGCACCTGGGCCTAACAGAATTTCATAATGTCATTATCATTATCCTAAGCCTCTATTACAAACCTTGCCTAGGAATCCAATCAATTTTTCAGGAAAAGTAATCGAAAGGTGTTCTCTACACGTAAATTAAAATGAGATGGAGCCCCATCTAACTGAAATCATATTTCATCTTTTATGTGTTCCGAAATGTGATCTAATAGAGGCGGTAGATTTTAATTTTTAAAAATTTAGGAAAACATCTCCAGTTACTTGTTCTTCAAAGAAATATGGTCTAACAACATGATTGCCGATTATGCCTGCCCAAACATTTAAACTCCGATTCTGTTGAAAATAATTGATTTAATTAACCCGAGGATTTTCTGTTCCATAATAGTGACAGTTGTGCCTATTAATAAATCCATTCCAATGAAAGGTGCACTCATCAGTAAAAAAATTAATTTTAAATAATCCTCCCTGTTTTTTTGTTGCTGCGTCAACTGGCAACAATGAATTCTAGTAATAAAGTCAGCATCAAATAATTATTGACGTAATTGGAAATGATATAGATGGAACTTATTATTCTTCAAACATTTTGTCACTGATGATTTTCCTATTTACAGTTCCTGGCTAATTTCTCTTACGCTAATATTTGAGTTTTCTACTACTGATAAAGTGATGTCCAGTTCATTTTCTTTTAATAAGACCCTCTTGTTTCGACTTTTCTTTTTATAATTAACACTTTCTGCCCGTTCAAAATACTTCTTTAGATTTTCTAAGCTCCTTAAATCAGAATGTTCTCTATTAGGAAATAGTTGCGCGTAAACCCGAGATGCTAATAAAAAATTTGCATCACACCCACGCTAAACACTCAAACATTTAGCTATAAATGCAGTTTTTACTGGAATAATTAATAATTCCGTTAACACTTAAGATAAATATGACATAAGTTTATACCAAAATGAAAACAATTGAATGTTTTTTCGTCTTATCTCATAAAAAACACACCATCCTATTTGAAAAAATCAAGAAAATTGGAGTTGAAAAGGTGAAAATTAAAGTTGTTACCATGGATACCCTGTATGCATTTTTGGCTAAATTAGTACTAATATTTGCTAAAGGGATCTTATGTGAGAACCCATCCTGAAATTATTAAAATCTAACTTACGGTAACTGCGATATTAATTTTTTATGAGGCACTGTAAATGTCTAAAATTTCTTTTAAAACTTCATAGTTCCGAGTCAATGTATCTGAGGATACAAAAATCTAATAGCTAACACAGATTTAAGAGACGATTCTATCACGTGGAAAAAATGAGAATGGTCCTTTAAAAAAAAATCAGTTCATGGAGCCACGCTTTTTTGGGGCACCTTGTAGGGTTGTCGCTAATTTGACAATGTACCTTCATTAGCGACATATACATCTCCATAATTGATTTTTGAATGAAATCAGAAATAAATTCATAGGGGAATCCGAGGGGCTGTTAAATGAACACCCTGTATAGTATGCCATCTAATAAATTTAATTCTCTTATGTACAATAGCTATATGTATTGCGTTGCGATCATAAAGAAACAATGTTGTCCATCAAATTGTCCAGAATTCGTATTTTTTTTAAATTAATAACACGTTTCTGGATGATGTAACTAACATTTCTGTAAAATTTTGAAAATCATTAAAGTTGCTTCTTGAAGAGCCAAAATGGATAAATAATTTCGGCTCAAATCAGAGGCGTGCACAGTTGGCACTTAAAACATAAAAACATTAAACTTATTTTCCAAAAATGCAATAAAAAATCTTGAGCTTATGTTAACCGTGGATACCACAATTGAGGTCGACGTGCATTGGAAAGGCATTTTTTTAACCTTCATTTTCGGTACAAAAAAATTACAAATATTAGGGACTAAAATGATGCTGTATCTTGAAAAATGAAAAAGATATTGCTTAACAATTTTTATTTAGAGCTAATGTGATGATTAGTTTATGCCATATTTTGAGTATCTTTTTTGTCGTGCTACCTCTTGGCTGAATCATCTAAGAATACATATCAGTACGAAAATGTACAAACAAATTTACAATCTGTCTTGTGCAAAAGAACGACCTATAAGACAAATGATAACAACAATACAACGACCTCTAAACGTTCAAATAATTTCATTTTTTTTTGCGCGCATACAGCTCATCAGTGTAATCATGGAAACTATGCGAAACTAAAAAATATACAGCGTGTATATACTTGAGGAAGGACATATAAACAGTGGTAAAAACAACTTAGAGTGGTTACCAATACCGAAAATAAAATTAAATGAGCTTAAATTAGGTACAATGATCAAACACCCATCACTTACCAGAAATAAATCTTTTGGAATTATGATCCGTTTGGAATCCTGTTAATAAGAACTGTCATTCCTCATTCATTAAGAAAAAAGATTTCAGTTGCTTTTTATTTTTGACATGGCATTACATTGCCCAATTTTACATTTGCCTATGTTTTTTTTTTCTTTTTAATCGCCAAAATTTTCATTTCGATTCAATATGAACTCCCTTTAAGTACGCCACTTAACGATTGGTCGGCTTCAGAGACAGAACATAACCCAGACGATCTGCCTTGAAATGTCAAATGAAATCGAATTTTAAAAGTGCGATTTTTACCCATTTTCACCCGAGCACAATCTAAGCAAAATAACCTCAAAACTCATCAAAATAGTATTCCATTATAAGCAAAAGTAAACAATTAAAAATATTCATGTTTTACATAGATGGTTTTTTTCAAGGACCGAGGAAATTTATTAGATGGATAAACATTTGCATTAATGATTAGTACAATTATTTTTATAGTAATCTTGACCAACAATAAGTCGTTAAGTTAGTAAATTGATTTATTGCAACAATTTCCTAATTATAACACATGTTTGAAAGACGCCTAACTTGATAACACAACAATCGAATGTAACAAATGAGGTACCAAACTACAGGTAATGAAATCCCTTTAAAATGATGTATCATTGATCTCCCCATTCTCCATTTAAGATATATAGGTGGGTAACTCTGCGGAGTAAAAAATTGAAAACGGCGCAGTTAATTCTACATAAAAATTGTTTCCCCTCGATAGCAAAATCGATGTGTTTCTGCCATTAAAAAAAATTATCCCGTTTCGAGATAATAGGGGTGGGATGCTTTCAAATTAAAACCCTCTATAGGTATCTCTTGTATTGTAAAATAATACACCCCGGTTAGCTATTTGTGTGAGATTCCTTTGTTTTCACGGTCGACCGCTTCAAACTTGAATAAAAAAATGCGTTTCTCTATAATATTGAAACTATATTATTATCTGTAATGTAATTTGATGGCATTGTTTGAATTCCTCTGATTTTAAACTTTTGCGTTCTATTACTTTTTAGATATAAGAAAAGGGCATATCCGTCAATTCCCAATCAACCTTCGGAAGCAGGAGCTCACTTCATGTTTGAACTAGCCAAGACAGTCTTGACCAAGGCTGGTAAGTTCCATAGAATAAAATGTCATAATATTATTTTCTTTGTTATCTGTTTAATAGGGTTTTAACCGATAACGGTTTTTGAGACTTAATATCTGTCATAATTTCAAAGCTGTAGACTCTTTTTCCAAAAATATGCCTATTTTAAACCCCCTAAATATTTTTTTACTCTTTATTAAAAAAAATTATAACATTTTAAATAGCACATTCTTTACTAGATTATTCAATAGTTATCTTTTAGAAACTTCACTGCATTCGATCAAAAAGAACTATCGAATTGTCTAATAGTATACAGGGTGTCTTATTCAAAAATTTAATAATCTTTTTCAATAACTTCGAAAATATTGCTATATATAAAATTAAATTTATATTGTTAAAGTCAAAGTAGAAAGATAATTTTGAACAGGAAAAGATTTACAAACATATTTTAAAAATAATGCTTAATAAAGTCGTTATTAGTAGGAAATGAGAAAAATATTCCCAAAGATCTTAAACCACTTGTATAACTTGACATGTTTTGTAATAAAAAAATAGTATTAAGATAATTCTAATTTTAGTTTCTTGTAATATTTATAAGTTTAATTCTGGATTTATTTAATTACAAAGTAAAAAAACATAGTAGAATTGCATCAATAATTTTCGGCATTTAAACGAAAATTTCATGAATTAAATATCTGCGATGCACTTGCAAAATTTTCTATTAGATATTAACAGTTTCATCGCGATAAAATTTGCTGACGATAATTTTATCACATTCATTCGTGTCTCTTTGTGTATTATTGTGGTTACAATTTTTACTTAATAAAATACCTAATTTTTACTATAGAACGGGCGGTGAATGAAATTCTCTAACTTAAATTATCTTTTTTGTGTATAACGTTTTTCTAATTATATTGCTGGCTATTATCTATTCAAACTGTGCCTTTACACAGGGAAAAAAAAACCTATCTGGTAAATGTGGACTTCTAAAACGGAGTTGTTAACAGAGCATCTTCTGGCGATACAACGGTTACCCTATATTAGTCTATATAGCTATCTTAATTTTTTTTTTTTCAACTGGTGAATCTTATTTTTCTTTTAATATCTCAAGTCTAATATGGTCTCTGAGGAAATCTGCAATCTAAAACTTTTTAAAACCACTTATCGTGTACATCAAAATCCCCGATTTTAAAAAAAGCTGTGGAATATGTATTGCATGAAAGTTTCTTTCGGTGTTCAAAATTGACAGGCAAAAACAGCGACTATTTTTTATTTTCTACATTTTGCTGACACATTCATTACACATTTTTAATTTATTATCATTATATCAGGAGGCACCAGCAGTACTTCGCTATTTACCCAACCGTCAACCACCCAGAGCCACCACGGACCGCATAGGGCATTGCACATGTGCGCCTTTCAGTTGGGTTTGTATGCTCTGGGCTTGCATAACTGTGTCAGTCCAAACTGGCTTAGCCGGACTTATAGTTCGCATGTATCATGGATAACAGGTTAGTCGATTTTATGGAAATAATAAATAAGCAATCAGTTTTTTTTTTACATTTTATTGTATATATCGTATGCAAATCCACTCTCCTACTGATGACTTGTTCAACTAAAAATTATATTTATAAATCATATCTAAAGTATGTTAGTACAAGGTAGAATTAATGTAATGATTCCCCGTTTTCTCTAAAATTGTCTTTTGTCACGATACCGTTGTTGATTTTTAACATAATTAGGTAAAAGGCACTTAATAGCTGAAAGAAAAGCTAATGGAACAAAAACTAAAAACCATTAAGAAAATATATTTATTCTAATCCGTGAAGAACTTTGCGAATTTCTTCTTGAATCAATTCACGGTGAAGTTGTCAGTCGAAAATGGATTTTATGTACGTTAACGAATTAATTCATGAAGCGACTTCATAGAGCAATTCATGACAAATTTGTTAGTGAAATACCGGCTTTAGTTGTTTCCTCAGAAAATCTTTCAAAAAGATAGTTTTTCTCTGGCTTACTACAGGTTTATGGTAACGATATGGTCAATATCTCGTTCCTTTAATAATATTTTTATTTTTTTAGTCGTCTTGTCACGTATTTTGAAGGAAGGTTCTTTGAGGAAATTATCAAAGTTCACGTGAATATTACATTAGTTATATTAAGTACAGGTTTCAGTGTTGTCAAAATTTTTAAATATTTTTCAGGATGTATAGTTTAGTTTTGTTTAAAATTACTTTGGGCTACGACAGACACCACAACGAATTTAACACTTACAATTTGCATTTTATGTGTGTTGTGGCCTCATGAAGTAAACCTGAAAAAGATGCAGGTGTTTGGCACTTAATATTTAAGTTTATTCGAGTTACAAATAATCTGTGTCACCCCAAAGTGTATAATTATTGATTATATTAAACGGGAGCAATATTTCATAATTTCATTGCTATTTGAGAGGACAATATACACCGCATGAACTTAGTTACCTAATTTAAATCAATTTCTTTTTTAATTCTACTGTATTTATTAGGCCAAGCCATGGAGATCGGTGCCGCAGCAATATCATTTTTAATCGATACATGGGAAGGCCATTTAACGCCCCCAGAAGCAGCCAGCATCGCTGATCGTGCTTCAAGAGGTTGCGATATCAACATGGTAATGTCACTTTAACGTTTTTTGCTTTAGTTTCATATGGAAACGATAGCTGTTTTGAAATTAGTATCTACAGCTGCCAGCAACGTTTCACATATCGCTACATTTTACGAATTATAATTAATTTCATGCAATGACAGAAACCTTAATGTCATTTATATGTTGTTGAAACCTACAAAAAGGTGGGCTCATGGAACGCATGGCGGATAGATGTGTTTCCCTGTATAAATAATAAACCGTGTCGGGATGGTCGAATTTGTCAAATAACTCAAGTTAGGAATTTAGCAAATTTTATAGAAAACGGCATACGACGTCATTTTTTTCATCAACATACATTAGGATAATATTTTCTAAAAAAATCAATCATCAAAATGGATTTGAACGGGAAATTGCTAGTGTTCTGAATGCAAACACGTTTCAGAAAATGAAAAATACTGAATGTTCTATAACATGTTTCTATCTCGGAGCTTAGAGTAGGACAACAATACACTGATCTAGTAGTAGATCTAAGTATCTCACAGTGAAATCGAACTTTGCTCTGCTCTGTTGATTTTATTTATACATGGCTGCGTACAATAAAATCGCGTTTATGTCTGTAAAAATAATTTTAAAAAGTTTTAACCTTATTCATTGGTCTCGCTCGTTATTTATGATATATACAAGGGAAATCATATCTTTTCCATAGCGATCTGAGATATTTTCATAGGTCAGTTGGAATAGTATACAGGATTATTCAAATCCCTTTTATATTGTAAACAAATGGACACAGAAAAAAGGTTTATATAAAAGTGTTGTGGTACCAAACTTATTTTTACAAGTACTTTGAAGCGTATAAAGGAGTTCAGAATAAAGTTATGTAAGTCAAGTCAATTTTTGTGGAATAACGTACTTTTTCATTTGATTTCAATTTTGGGTAAAATTCTAAAGGTCTCTTCTTCAATGCCAGACTAAAATTGCATGTGAAGTAATTTAAAGTCAATGGTAACCATCAGTCAAAGTGTCTGTTTTTGTTTGTTTTTTTCATTTTGCAATTGCAAAGATTTTTCACGTAGGTATTCTTGCTTCTACCGTCGATTAAGTTTTAATTTAACTTTGAAAGCTTCATCTGCCCGGTAGTTGTTAATAAACAGGTGTAGTTTCTCAAGGACGAGTTTTATAGATTTACCTAAAACAAATTTGGAAGCTTTATCGCGAGGTCAACTAATCAGAAACGTTCCACCATTTGAATATGAGAACGCAACAAAAGTAGTAATGTTTATTAGTAATTATAAGTCACAATGGAAATTATTTGCAATGAAAACTGATTGGCCGAGATAATTTTATTAGATTTGTCCAATACATGTTTCCAAATGTGTTGGATGGCCATTTTTCATTGTAAGTGTATTTCAGTAATCGTTCAGTTCAGAAAAGGGTTTTTCGAATACTGTCCTCAACTTTTGTAATATAAATATTGACAGTGATGGGAAATAGTGCTGTAGTAAGTACAGGCTATGTTCTCATAAAATTACCCTGTATACTTAAAATAAGCAGGAAAAAGTACCGTGTTTAAGGCTACAAAACTTTGACATTTCTCTTTGGATTCGATGTCTTTAATAGAATTAATCACTATCAGGTAATTTTCAATCAATCAGATCGATTTACAATAATTCTCACCCATCAAATTGGTTTTATACTAATACAACTTAATTTTTAGGTTAGCGCGGCAGCAAATTTGGCTTTATCGGTGTTACCTCATTCCCATGCTCTTAACCCGAACGAAATTCAAAGAGCTATTTTGCAGTGTAAAGAGCAAAGTGATGATATGTTAGAACATGCTTGTCTGACAGTTGAAAGTGCTGCTAAGGGTGGAGGAGTATATCCCGAAGTACTCTTTCAAGTAATATATTCCACATTAGCGTTGCATTTACAATTACTCTCAACCAATTTAATTAACAGGTGGCGAAGTATTGGTATGAACTGTACATTAGGCACACGCCGGGAGGCGAACAACTTATCGATAATGACGTTCCGCCCCATGATCCTCTTATAGATCCACACGCCCAGTTAGTAGCATTGATCGGTATAGCTTTGCCATGGGATGTTTTAGTTTGTGAGTTAAAAAGTTTTTCATCTTCAGAACAACCCGTTGTTGCTCCTCCAGAACCACCTCCGCCCAGTACGCCAGTTGTAGTTACTACTGCCCCGCCTCCATATCAAGTAAGCACTATTCCATATAACTAAACCTGTATATAAGTTAAGAAGCAGAACTTATGCTATACTTACCCCGAGAAGTGTTATAAACTTAAATAAAAACCGACCTTTTCTTTCTTTCTGTATATTAGCGACTTGTTGGCAACTTCTTAAATACTACAGATATTGTAGTAACCTTCGAAATTGTGCTTACCAGCTAAAAAATTTATATCAAAATCAGCCTGCAAATAAAAAAAGTTGTGATACATCAGAGTTTTTATAACATTTGAATGGACAAATTTTTATGTCACTGAGTTTATTATTAGTTTGTGGGATGTGCGATTTGAGCTAAATTTTGTTCAGACAAAGCAATATTTATTGACAAAGCAACGGAAGAAATTGCTACATTTGCTTCAACGAAGAATTTGAGGCTCAACGTGATCCGGAGCGCATCGTTATTCGAGGGAATAAAATACTTTGTCCTCCAGAGTTGTGCATCTCATTTTTTCTTGGGCCAATGTTGTGTTTTATTTTTAAAAAAAGTAACAGGTATTTGTTTATGAAAGAGCAAAAATACTATTTTGTTCTTTCAAATGAGAGATACTACTTTTTCTATTAATTAATTTTTATTAAGGTCGTAGAAAAAATAATTACAAACTGCAATTATTGATTTTACAGCACGGGGCTCCCCCGGTCGGAATGTATGTCAGTCATTACAACTTTGTGCCTGCGCATTCTGCTGGAGCACCTGTGGGATACGCCGGTATGTTGCCAGGTATAGTTAAAACAATTTATATATTAATAATACCCCTCTTTTCCTAAAAAATCCTATTTAACTACATTTTATTTTCGTCCAAAATAAAAATTTATTACCAACATTCGACGTGAAGTTACTCACTTTCAATTTTTCTCCTATATTTATTCGGCAAAATTTTTTTAATTATTTGTGAAATAACACAATAACAAAGCAAATAAATACTTACACGCATTATATATTTTGTAGAAAATAAGTTTGTTAAAGCATCGTTGATTGGATTTGGTTCAATTATCATGTAAATTTCAAGAATAAAATATCGTGCATTAAAGTAGTATTAACGCACGCCATAAGCGCTCATCATCTATGGGACGATTCTGCATTATTCCCAAATATAAATCCAAGGATTGGTCAGGTTTTGTGCACTACCTGTCAATTATCTGTTAATATTTTTCTATCGTATTATTGTGACGGTGCATTATATGATGGCACAAATTCATCACACTCTTACTTACTTTCATTTTGCACTATTTCCAAGATTCAATTCTGAGCTATTTTGTAAAATTTTGCACAGTTAATATATTTAATACTTTTTAAGCTGGCCCTCTTCAACCGATTGCTGCTGCGACTCCGCACGTACACGTGCAATATCAATTCCCTTATCCTCCGCCACCGCCGCCTGGAGCACAACAAGTACCACCTTTTCCGCCACCGCTAGCTCCTCCAACATATGCGACGCTTCCTCCACCATCGACTACTCAACAGGTTTGTATTTTTTTAATGTTTCAGAAACACTTAACAAAATGTTTATTGGTACGAAGAATTCTGTGATAAATCGGGTTTGAACTTTGCAAACTTATTTATGTTAATCATACAGGGTGTCCCATTTAAAGCTGTAGTTAAGAATAACTCAAAAACGGTTCGTTGTATGAAAAAAAGTTTTAAATAAGTTGTCCGGTAAAGAAGGGAATATGTCATGCAGATAATGGCTTTTAGCCAAAACGTCATTTTAAAATAATTTCAAGGGCATCTTTTTTCCAATTGGCAACCCCGTGTTTTTTTGCAGATCCTTGTAGATCTTCAAAAAATGAATATATTTTATTTGAACAAATTTTTTTATTAGACGTTTTGTTGCAGTTATCTCTGATTTTTGTCCAATTTTTGAGATTGTCAAAATGATTGCATTTTTTTTTCTAAAAAAGTTTTGCGATGCATATTCTGTTTAACACTCATAACAATCCTTCTATCTAATTAAAAAAAAAATATTTATATGAAAAAAATATATTTTCTTAAATTACCTCTTGTTAGTCTATTTTATAACAAGATCTACACGAAATCGATATTCTTTTTTTGACAATCAATCTAATTGTTTTGTACGAAATTATTCAAAAATTATTCTTTATATTTCAAAATCCAAAAATTGAAATGAATCTCTACATCTTGGATGAAAAATTAGAAATGGTTTTTATTTATGGAGAAACTAGAAGAAATGTTAGTCGAATAGTAAAATTTTATGCTGAAAAATTTCCAAATGAAAGTCTCCCCTGTCGAGAGACTTTCAACAGTCATTAAAAAATTCACAAAAACGAAAACGTTGGAAACAAAAAAACCGCAACAGCTCCGGAAGTGCAACATATGAAGGCAAAATCAAATAACAGTTTTTGAAGCTTTTGCCTTCGATCCCCATGAAAATTGTTGTCAAATTGCTGCCGACTCAGGAATATCAAAGACAAATGTTTAAAGAATTTTGAATGTGAGTAAATGCCATCCTTACCACATTTCTTTATATCAGGAACTCCATGAAACTGAGTTTGAAAATCGAGTAAATTTTTATAATTGGACAAGGCAGCAATTAAATCAAAATGCAAATTTCTTGTCCAACGTTTTGTTTTCGGATCAATCCACATTCAAAAATCATGGTGCAGTGAATCGCCATAATCTGCATTTTTGGTGTGCTGTAAACCCACATTGGCTTAGAGAAGTTGTAGATCAAAGACCATGCTCAGTGAATGTATTTTGCGGTATTATTGGGGAATACTTAATTAGACCTAGTTTCATTGAAGGAAACTTGAATGGAGAAATGTTACGCAATTTTTTGCATAATAATCTTCCGAAAATTGTTAGAAAACGTTCTACTTGCCGTTAGACGGGTGATGTGGTATCAGCATGACCGCTGTCAAACCCATTTTTCTAGAATGTCTCGTAAGGTTCTGGATGAAATGTATCCAGATCCATGGATTGGACAGGGCGGTCCAGTGACTTGGCGACTTGGCCTGATTTGAAGGACAAAGTTTGTGAAGAAATAACAACTGCAGATGACACGAAAAGGAGAATTGAAAATGCATGTCAATTAATAAGTTTCTCAAATCAAAATTTTAAATTAACTTGCAAAATAAAAAAAAAAAATTTTCATGAAAAATGTGCATTGAATAACTTCTACAAAAAAAATTCAATTATTTCGACTATCTCAAAATTTTGCACAAAAATAAATCGCTACAGAAAACCGCCTAATAGCAAAAACTGTTGAAATAAAAGATATTTAGTGTTCGAAGGTCTACAAAGATCTGCAAAAAATATGAGGTCATTTGTTGTCATTGAATCAATTGTCATTTGAAAAAAAAGTTGCAGTTGAGATGACCTTAAAATGACGTTTTGGCTAAAAGTTATTATCTTCATGATATGTCCTCCTCCTTATCGGACAAACTTTTTTATACAACGTACTGTTTTTGAGGAATCTTCAATCACAGCTTTAAATAGGATACTCTGTATAAACATGTTAGATTTCAAATATTAACGTGATCTTTTGAAAATCATTGAATCAATGGTTTTTGGCTTTTTTATACAATTCCCCTGACTAACATTAAAAAAAACCCAGGTTAGTTTCCCGAATTTTTTTTCCAATTGCGTCCTCTTTTACATAAAATCTACATATACAGAGCAATCAATCTGACAGTTTGATCTTAAGTACATATAGAAATAGAACATCTCGTATATTTCTAGTTTTTTAATCCATTAGAAAATTTTGACTATATTTTGAAAACATTCAAAATTCCATTTATAAGTATTCCAGGTTCAAATATTGATGTTTTACAGTTAACATTTTCCTCATACATTTATTCCTTATTTACTATTGACATAATAAGATTGTTGAAATGAATCGAACATGCCAACATTGCCATGAGTCGAACATATACCGGAATAATCTGGCAAAAGTGTAGTAGATTAACTTATTCACTTAATATTTTAATTTTGTAAGTGCCAGAAACATTTTTCCCAATTTAAATACGTTCTTGTATTCTGCGCAGGTGCCGTTTTCAAATACACCTCCTGCAACTGCTCCTTACACTATGCAGACTCCGCCGCAATATGTCGCCCCTCCACCTCAATATGTCAATCCGACAGTCCCCAGTCAAATTCCGCAACCTCAAGCAGCTGTATATTCAAGTCCTCCACCGCCTGGAGCTGCCCCGCCGCCACCCACATCTCACGCCCCTCACTTACAATATTTCGGCGCGCCTGCACCTA
Organism: Euwallacea fornicatus; assembly: GCF_040115645.1. NCBI lineage: Eukaryota > Metazoa > Arthropoda > Insecta > Coleoptera > Curculionidae > Euwallacea > Euwallacea fornicatus. The sequence goes on along the minus strand of NC_089565.1, from coordinate 378,435 downwards.
TGGCCATTGGACAACCACCTCCTCAAGCTCCGAGGCCCGTTCCGCAGCACATGTACCCGCAACCACATCCAGTTGGAGTGGCACCTCATCCGCCCCAAGCGGCATTTATACGGCCCCATCGGCCGCAGCAACTAAATCAGATACAGTTGCGTTACTTATTGACAGCTTATCGGGTCGGCATGTTAGCGTTGGACACTTTGGCTAGACGAGTCCACGATGACAGGCCACAGGCTAAATATGCGAGAAATCCTCCCTACGGCGAAGACGTTAAATGGCTGTTGAGGATATCGAAGAATTTGAGTAAGATTGTCTTCGAAAGAGATGTCGGCTATTTATTCATTGGTATGTTTAGGTACTCACCATTTGCATCATTTTTGCGTCTGCGTGGTGAACTCAATAGTTAGTCCGTTTGTGTTGCATGACGTGGCCATTGAAGCAGCGCAGCACTTGTCCCGTAATAATCCCGGCCTGGTCATGCAGCACTTGCGCACGGCATTGTTGCCTTTGGTTAACAAGTGTCAACAAATGTATATACAGGTAATAACTTGTGGAGATTTTATTTGGCTGATCTCATAAAGTTTTGTCCATAGTGTATGCACCAGAAGTTGTACCATTTGACCACAGCAGACTACGAAGATTTCGTAAGTATCGTTTTGGCTGCCAGAGCTGCCTTCCAAATTACGCCAGAAGGGAACGTGCAGTTCAAAGAGTGGTTGTCCTCAATAAGACGGTAAGTTGCCACATAACACCATTGAAAATATTTCTTTGACAATTCCATTCATGTGGGAAACTTGATATTTCAACATGCGATACTGATATCTTATTGTTACGCTGTGATTATTATCAATCACTCTTATAACATACCAACGAGCAAATATTTTAATCTTGTTACACTGAGACTTTAAAGATTTTATTCAAAAAATGTAATTAAAAATTATCAAACGAAAACACAGTGTGTCAAAGAATGCAATATTTTGTCGAGTACAATAATAGTGGAAAACCGTAAAGTAATTATGACTGCTATATCCAAAGATAGTATGGCTTTGGATAGCAATAACTAAATGAAAATTATTGGTCAAATTTTTGAAAGGTATTTAGTTAGTTTGTTTTTGTGAGATTGTTCATTGAAGAAATTGATTATTATGTGTTTTCGAGAACATCAAATATAGAATGCTATCGAATTGAAAATGTAACTGTATTCCATTGACAACTACACGATGATAAACTGCAAAGTAGCTATTTACAATAAACTTTGATTTTTTAAAGCAGAATGTGATTACCGAATACCTTGTATTGTATATACAGGGTGTTTCCTAACTACGTGTAAAAAATTTAAAGGCGTAATCCTCGACTGATTTGGAGTCAAAAATGTCTAATAAACATATGTCCGCAAATGCCTTGTTTCCAAGATACAGGGTGTTGAAATGTGACAAGAAAAAGAGATTTTATTTCCAAAATGACTCAATTTGGGTGTTTGAATTTTAGAAAAGACAATTTTTTGGAGGAATGCTTTAATGATTAATTATAAGAATTGCTGAAAATTACTACCATTACTCATAATAATTACTCATCATTAAGGTTTCGTGGTTGGGAGCTTGGTGGTTTGGAAACCTTTCCATGTAAATGCGCCTCGCTGCCAAACACTTACCATCAGCAAGGCCGTAAACAAAAACCATATTGGCCATTTCTTGATTAGTGTAATTAGGCATTTGAAAAATTTTCAAAACTGAGGTATAATCTGATTTTTGGGACACAGAATTAAATTCTTTCACTTTAGAGAGTAAAACACCAAAATAACACTGACTATCTTGTTTATAGTAGTGGAAGTAGCAAAAAAAACTAACAATAAACAAGTTGGTAAATACCACCAAACCTTTAGAAACCTTTAAAACCTTTTTCAACGTCTTTCAGTCAACACCCTGTATCTTGGAAACAAGGCATTTGCGAACATATGTTTATTAGACATTTTTGACTCAAAATCAGTCGAGGATTACGCCTTTAAATTTTTTACACGTAGTTAGGAAACACCCTGTATAAGGTGTAGGTGTTGTTTTTCTTTAGATTCTAGTGAACGATGATATGAAGTAAGTCAAAATATTGGATTTTAGGATAACGATTCATGGTTAAAACAACATATAATTTTTTCTTATTTTGTTTAGAAATGGCATTTTACACACAAATAGGGGTTAATGAAGCGGTGAAATTGCATACTGTTCTCAGTTAAAACTAAAAGCGAATAACATTCGTGCTTTACTGAGGGCTTGAATGAAAACCCTTGTTAACATTTCGGTGACGAATTTGTTATCGTCTTCAGAACTTAGAAAAAAATTGTTATACAAACGAAATTAACCGAATTAAAGTTTATCGATTACCAAGATTTAAAATGCTTGAAACAGTATATAAATTCTCCATTTTAGTTGATGAGGATTGGAAGCTTTTAACATGAGTTGTTGGAAAAAAGCTACTACTATGGAGATACCGAGACGAAACAATTATTTTTCATAATACACCTTCTAGTGTTGCATTCTTGAAATGTCAAACATAATTGATAAATGAAAAAAAAAGATAAAAAAATCACCCTTTCTCATTTTACGTTTTAGGTCCAAATCTTGTAAAAAAGATCTTTGGCAGCAGATCAACCAAGCTCTCCAAGCGAATTCCAAATGACAAAGGCCTGATCTCGTGCCCCAGATTAGTTGCACATTTCGGCGACTTTCTCTCACGGACACAGATAGCATAGACGTAACTATACAACAGGCGTCCACCCTCCGCCCAGTGGTGTTGACCACTTATCCTGATCTCGAAAATGCCGTTGTTCCCGGTCAATCTGTTCTCGACACTAATCCGCACCCGTTACAAGCGAACGTGTTGCCTGAAGGAGGAGGTCCGCAAATGATCGGCTCTCCCGCCATTTTCCCGCATCTGGTCGATAACGGCGATCCCCCTCCTACGGCTTTAATGGTCCCGGTGAATTTCGAGAACTGTCCTCCCCCTGCACTTCGGATTCTCCCTCCACGGTTTTTGCCAGAAATGGAGCACCATCCGAGTCAAGGGTATAATGTGCCGTGTATTTTAACCCCCCAAAGTCATCCTTTGGCTATCCGACCTCCCAATGGCGCTGAAGGTGCCGCAGCGTATATCCTGCCTGCACACGTAGTATCGGAAAAGTTACAAACCGAAAGCGCGTTGACTCCAGCCGAATATCAAAATATCGTGTACAGAGGGAGAAAGGTAGGCGAGGAAATCCAAGAAGTCGACCCTAGGTTTAGTTCTAGATTTGTTCGTTTGGATTTACCGAGTGGATCGGGTTTAAGGGGGAGCACGTTCAGAAATAACCGAGAAGGTAGCAAAGACTCGAAGAGCGGATTTCCGGACAGCTGATTCGACTGATACGGAACTATCTACGAAAAGCAATATTTGCTACGTATAAGATTTTTAAAATTAATTAGTGCTTATTTTAAGGTTGTAATTTGGACTCTACGACCATTTTTGTTTATGTCCCAGTTTATTAAAATTGTAGTGTAGGAAGTTTTCGTTCAATTTTATAAAGCAAACTAACCAAGCATATACATAGTGTCTTTTCATGCATTATTACTGTTATCTCCATAACGACTTGCATACAAGGTAATTTAAATTATGACGGTTTCCTTCTGTGTGGGTTACTATTGACTCTGGAACAACGTTGTCACATTTTTGTTTCATACCAGAATATCAAAGTTTGATTAATACTTGTTTTGTTAAATTTACTAGTAGAAAGGAGGTAATCATAAATTTTTGCTGGTAGTTTGATCTCGAAAAATATGACAATTCATGTTAATTTCTCAAGCGGTGAGTTCTCCTTTCAAGCCATTCAAGTTAGCTGATCTAAATTGACGCCAGTATTTATTTAACAAATTTACAATTCACCCCGCCGCAACCGCAGATCACCTCTACCTGATACAGATAGAGGTGAGAAATTGGTTGTATCGCTTTACCGTACTGGTTCCCATATTTTTAAAATTGAACTCTGGAATTATATTTCTAACTATGTTTGCCAGATTAATTGCCTATATTTATGTCGGTTTTTTCTCTCGCTATATATGTAATCTTAAAAACTGCGCTGTCCGTATATATTCCTAAAAACCGACATATCGCAAATGCCCTCCGAATTTGGGTGCTGCAGAATAAATTATTTAAAAATCCTTACAAAAGAATTCTTCTTTAGCAAGTTGTGAATTTTCCATACCATTCAAAGAACAACATTCCATGCGAAAACCCACGTTGGGATATCAAAATATAGCAGAACTTAGGCAGGTTTTACTACTGACCTTGTACCAGAAAAGTAACAGTGTATGATTAGATTACCATTCCCTATATTGGCTATATAGGCTGCCCCATGATTAGTTATACATAACTGAATTACAGAGGCCTTATGAAAAAATATTAAGATTTAACCGAATTTAGTTAAAGCGTAAAGTTGGTAATTATCGAAATAAAAAGTGGCAAAGTTAAACATTATTTTTACACGTGTAAATGATTCTGGAACAAAACTAGCACATGGGACTAAATGTAATATTGGATATTTTCTTGGGGTTAAAAATTGAACTTTAATTTAATTTTCGATGTCAAGTGTTTGATTTGTATTGAAACTTTGATTAAAATTTCAATTTTCCACTTTAAGAAAATGCCGAGTATGAAATTTAGTTTAGGTTAATTATGTTCAATAATTATTTTAAAAAGTCTAAAAATAATTGTTAAGTTTTATCATCCTGTATTTTGGTTCTTTTTTACTTTTGGATACAAATATGATTAATTACATTTTAATTTACACATTTACGTTACCTCTTAATATTCTTACATGAGGAATCTGTAGTTTTGCTATGTACCATTAATTAAGGAACAACCTGTATATTAAATTGTTAATCATGAAACATAAACTCATAAGTAGCATCCTACTTTGTCACATTCCTATCCGTGCTCCTGCCTGCCTATCTTGCAAAACTAAGAGACCATTTACTGCGCTAGTGGTCGTATAGTTCAGATAACCAACAATTTAGCTTAGAAATTGTTAATTTTAACTGAATTTCTTCGCTAAATAAGGAATCCTTAGACAGTAATTGAGTAACATTAGTGTCCATGAGAAACATAAGTTAGTACATAAGTAGTTCAATTTTATTTCGATAGCACTGATGCAATTATGGGTACCGAGTGGATTTTTTGCGCGTGAATATCCGATATACGGTTTGAAGATGGTGTCTAATATCACTATTACATTTCACTGATGACAATCGAAAGGTTAACATGAAAAACTCAATAGGTAAGAATTAATTGTAATAATTAATATTGTGCCAGTTGAACCTCAGGCTACAGATATACATGGCGTTTCAGGTTATAATGCACAAACTTTAATCACACATTTTCCGTCCGAAAGTAACTCAAGAGTGTTATATAAGCTATATTTCAAAAGTGTTTCATGAAGGAAATCCATAGTTAAATTTTATAAGTAAAGAATGGCATAAGGCTGAGAGCTTTGTAAAAGAGTCGTACACCAAGAAAGGCGTGTCGCACAAAAAAGATATGAAGAAAGCTTTTTTTATTGAAAAATTATGAGTGAATTACAAAATAGTTTTTACTTTCCGAAAACACTACCGGTATATCTTTTTTTCTTTAAAAAAATCAATGTCCTGCAAGTATGCGAACCCGTGAAATTAATAAATATTAATTTTTCTTGCAAAACCTACATCTTTAGTTATCGATAGTCAAAGCATTTCAAAACGTTTCGAATAGATATATGATTTGATTTTTTCTACATAAAACAATCTATAACACCCCGTATTTCCATAATTAAGCATTTTTGGAACATAGCTTATATAGCAAACAATGGTTATTTTCGGATATGAAATACATAATTGAAAATCGTGCATTAAAATCCGAGACATACTGTATAAATATCATATGTATGTGTGTGAGACATGTAGGTGTCATCTGAACTTAGTGCCGAGAAATCTGAAAGCCTACAATATTGAATAGAGTCATACAGAAAAGTATTGTTTAATTTCAATCAAATTTGAATGTTTGTGGTTTCTTGTAGCATATATACAGTGTATTTTGGTAAATTTAAAAATATAATTAAAAGTTAAACAATTCTTATATTTCTATGGATTATAAGTAGCAGGTACTCCATATGTAAGACACTTTTACTATATTTTTGTTCAAGAAATAATTAAGTAGTAATATTTGAGTACTCAGAGAGAATAGTATGTGGTGAATGTGGCAATATGGTGATTTTGCCGTATTAAAACGGGTCTTGCGAGTTTTTTATTGCTTTAAAATCTTAACAAATAATTTTGTTATCATCCTCATTTTTCGAAAAACTGGGAAAAATGTGTACTTTTGTAAGGGGCGTTTCAAACCCGTTCTGTAGCTATTGGCGGAACTAACTGGCGGCTGCTAGAATGTAAAATGTCTGACTGCAAAAATAAAAAAGCTGCTTCTATTCTCTGTATGGAATATAAAATGTTTTTTTTTTATTTCGCAGCCGAAATGACTACTTTACGGTACTGTTTTGACGTTAATGAAATGAAAATCCTTTCCATACCATTCTTTGCATTTTGCTGTTTCATGATAGCGTGTATTTTCATGTAGTAATGCACACTTCCGAAATAAACATTGGATGAAACGAACGATACTGTAACATTTTAATATAACAGTTTTATAACGTTAATGCTATATTGGATAAATCCCGGAAAAAAGCATCAACAACATAAAAAAAATTGACATTTCACGGTTACTTAAGTAGCTTTGCTACGGCTGTGTATTAGGAACAAAACTTTTCATTGTTTTTTGAGCTAAATTTTAAGCTAAATACATAAATTAATATTCATAAAATGCAAAGAAAAGAAATAAATAAACGTAGAAATGTTCCAATAGAGTGATTAAAGAAAAAAGAACAGAATTGTGTTTTTGTCTTATATCAGAGATGGTTCAAGATGGTCCAGTTGTGACAATTTACTTTCCATATTGCCTGAATTTTTTACAGTCCTTTAGTTATTCTTATCATCTGTGTGTGTTCGAATAGTAATTAGTTAAGTGGATTGTGTAGCGGGTTATCCGGATATTGATATTCTAATTTATTATTATAAATTTGTAACTCAATCATGAAAATATAATAATATGAAATGCACGCTAGATAAGGCTCAATGTCGTACACGGCCAATTGCAGACTTGGACTGGTAAGCCTTATAAGACTTATATTTTAAAACAATAAAGTAATTGCTAGAAAATTACTAGGGAAAAACGATCAAAGTCACATTTTCATATTTGGAAAAGTGTATTTTTTTAATATTGCAAAAATTTGCACTTTTTTATTTAAAGTAATTGAAAGTGGCCAATAATGATGTAATTTTGAAAATCGAAATACAGAGTGAAATAAAAAATGAAATCAACCGGAAGTCCGTTTTTTATAAACCGATGCAAGTTCGCAGGATTCAAAGTTCAATTTCCTAAATCGTAAATGCAACTAGTAAACAATGCTTATGTATTGTTCTTCTAAAAAGAAATAGTTTTGTTAGTTTCGGATTGTTTAACTTACTTTTTTATTGATTATATAGTCATTGCAAGGTACTACCTTTCATAGTTATTCATGTTGAAAGTGTTTCATTTCTAAGAAGTAAGAATCAAAATGTGATGTCTCTCACCACATCCACATCATCTATGATATATGAGCTTGTTAAATAATAATAAATGGATAAGGCAAATTAGTGGAATAATATCCTTCAGGTATGGCTTCGGATGAGCACTAGCACTCTTTAATGCTAATTGCTGTAACTAGACCACTATAGACTTTGATCGATTTTCTTTAAATTCAAAGTGTATCATTATATTTATTGCAAGTTTTAGAGAAATTAATCAATATTGTTATCAATATTTTATATATACATATATTAGGGAACCAGGGAGAGTAAATGTGACCGGAAAACTCCAATTAAAATTTTTTGTTTACTTATAGTTTTCAGTTGTAGTCTTTACATGCTATCTTACTATCTATTCGGGATTTTTTTAGACAATACTTTGTCTCTACGTAATTTTAACTATTGTTATTTGACAAATCATAATTTAGGACCGTCAACTCAATAAGGATATTTATATGTTACTCCCACTTATTGAAAATCTTTGCACTGTAATGCAACTGCTTTTCCTCTGTAAAAATTAAGCACCGTAGCGGTTTCAAAATTTGTCAAATCAGTGAAGTTATAGAAATTGAGCTATTGCCAAATTTTAATAGGCATGTGCTGAGTTTCTCTGATTGGTTAAGTGAATGATTAAGTTTAGAAAATTTTCTGCATCATAAGAGATGCAGGACGGTTCAATTAAGGCCAATATGCGCAAAATAATGTTCATTTTGAATCTGTTTGAATATTGGCGAAATACCGAATACTTCCGGAGATTGCAACGAAAGGCAGAATGTTTTAAACTTCGTTTTTCTCGAGTAGTATAAGAAGTGCTTCTCGCAGAAAGATGAAACTAAGACGTTGTTGGGGCACTTTTTTTATAAGGAATCTAAATACGATGTAAAATTTTTGCTAACACGCAAGATGTAAGTGTTACAGAAGAAAATATTTTATTTCTTACGAGAACAATGGAATTTTTTCGGATTTTTTTATCAATTTTGGGTTCTAACATTGCAACAGTAAGTTTTATGATTTAGGTGAAAGTGATTTTTTTTTCATTAAAAAAACAAAAAAAATGCTGAAATTTGTTGTGGAGATAATTATAAAAAGTAAAATCATAGAAACGATCTGTTGTTTGATGTCAATTTGCAAATTTCCTTAAATTCACAGTTTGTTTGAAGAAATTTGGATTGATATTTAAAATGACCTAACGGTACTTCTAAAAAATGATTGTGCAGAGGTAAGGCTGGTCTAGATTTCTAATTACGGTTTAAAAAATATAATTCCTTGAAAAAGAATGAGCACTTCCCCAGAATTAACTTTTTATGTTTTGCACAAAATTTGTAATTTTTTCAATTTTTGACCACAAAAATTGAAAATCCATATGCTGGACTGGGGGTAGGGTTAATCCTTATAATCAAACGTAATAAAAAGGGATCGTTAAAAAGATACTTCCAGTAGGGGTTAGGATAGGCAGCAACTGTAGCTTTGAAAGTGTAGGTTACTTCACATACACTAAGTACTATTTACCACGTTACAAGCAGAGAGATCTACTTAAACCGTATTTGGCGAAAAACTTTGAAATAAGATTTTAATATTTATTTTTAGTGCATTAACTGAGAGTTGAAATTTCTTAGCTTTATCGTACAGGCATACTTGTTACAATTTTACCAACACTTTCGTTTACCTCTAAATATTAAAGTTAACGTAAAAACCAAAAATTAAACTGAAATGTACGCGTAAAAAAGTTCTCTGATATGTTGGGCATATATGACCACTTTCATTGTTTTGAGACTGGAAACAAACGTTTTTCATAAGTGTAAGTATCAGGAGATATTTTGGTCGACACCTACTAAAGCGTAGAAAAAAAACAAAAAAATGGTGCCGGTTCGATAAAAAGAATCGATTTAATCCAGGAATTCGTGTATTCACTTAGCATTATTCGCATGAAATGGTCAATAGAAAAGTATAAAATTTTTTTGAGTTTATTCATGTATTTCCTGGCATTGCATTAATGCAAGTAATTTTGTTATTGTCCCCTGGGACTGTCGTACCAGACACTTTCCAGACTACAGGGGTAAACGCCGAATGTCACTTCTTTAACAGACGAAAATGGGAGTCTCTCAGTGATGTAGGAACATTTAATCCTCAATTAGATGAAGGAATTTTGCTACACACGCGACACATCACCTGCGCACCACGTGCTATTTCAAAAATGACCAATGCGTTAATTCCGAAGTTTGGTTATTTTGAGAATACGCAAACTGTTACGTGAAATTTGGGTAATTAGCAAATTTCATATCTATTTAGAATGGTAAATGTGGAGAAATATCTGATATAAAATCCTCAAAATGAAAAACGAGGAAATTACAAACATTAATCAAACCAAGACGCGACTCCATGCGAAATTCTCTTGGAAGTACGTCTAATAAGTAATAAGTGTAAATCAATGTTTGTTAAAGCAATAATTCATTTTTCTTAGCAGTGTTCCCTCTCGTGTTCGGATGTTTTGGAAAAGCCTTTTCACAGTGACGAACAGTGAGAAAGCGTTGGAGAAAACTGAAATATATGTCGAAACATCGGTAGTCCACCAACTTGGCTCTCAAATTTGTCCAATACATTGTTACTAATTGTACTTGTGATGACTTTCATATGCAAGCAGAATTTAGGGAGCTCAGTCACAAAAAAGCAGCCAGGTTAAAAAGAACTAAAGACGTGTTTCACAACTGTTGGTGTGAAGAGATGACATGAAGCAAGGTATGATAGATTTTTTTCTCTATTTTTTTCATTTTCACAGAGGTGTAATTTAAAGTAGAGATAGTAATAGTATGAGTTACCCATGGGGCAAATTGCAACATTAATGCTAAACATCATATTAGTACTTACTACTTGACAATAAGTTAATCAAGAAATTCATGAGAAGGAACCCCTCACTTTTAGGCCCAAGTAGCCTCATAAGTCAACAATGGATTTAACTAGAAGAACAGTTTTAAAAATGTTTGGAACAAAAAAGTTTTCTTAATCAAAACCGGTGACCAAATAGGTTTGATTTTATAACTCAATTAATAAATGAGGTCAATAACATAAATGGTTGATGTAGTTTTACTAACACGGACGCAACTTTTTCTTCCGATTTGTTCATAGTATAGCAAAAAAAAGTCACGTGTGAAATTCAGTTAGGAAAATGGTATTTTGTATAATTAGTGACATATTGCGCGACCTCATTTCAATCGTTCCGTAAAACAACCCTTGTTACACAAAACGTTTCTTCACTTGTTACATAATAGCCCGTGCTGTCTCAATGTTCCTCAATGGGACATCTTTATGCCTGTATGGAACACAGATACCATCTTCAAACGGGGCGCTTTGAATGCTTATAGTCATAAGTTTCGTATCTACAATATTAAGGAGCATTTGAATTAAAAACATTAATTGCAGTAAAATGACTTTACTAATTTGCAGGTATTCACCCAGCAGTAATTCTCGCTGGTTTTTGATATTGCGCAACTCGTACCCTTTGTTGTTATTCGCCTGACATTAATGCATTATTATGATTCGCCGTTTTTCACCTTAATTACTAAACCTAATGACTACAGAATGGTACTTTTTCCAAAAGACAAATACGAGTCGAAATCACTAATTTTTCGGATGACTGCAATTTTAGCATTTTTACATCAGAACTTTAATTAAATTCACAACTTTAGCGTATAATATACTAGTATACACCCCGGCTGTGAATGACACCTTCACGTCTCAAATACCTTAATGCTAAGTGGTACATATTTTAAACCTGACGTCCGGGTCATTATAATGTACTAAATAACCTTGATGTATAATGTACTATTATTTAGCACATTAACGCATTTCAATGACATCCTAATGTTTGGTCGAACTTATTAAGATTACAAAAAATCCTTAAAACAAGAAATGTTAATTTTTCTGCTCATCGTGAATTGGAATATCATGATATTTGAAATAATTGATGTTGTTGCTAATATTGCAAAATCAGCTGAGGCAAATCTAAGATGAAAATAGTAAATGGCCTTAGAATAGTTTTTTCGTGACGCCCATTGGGATACGATTAGAAGTTACGAAGAGATGAAAAATGTAAATATGAGGGACAAAACCTTGACCGGCGATAATTGTCGAAAGCAATTATGTTGAAAAAATACTTAAATCAAAGAAACGGTGGTTTGCGAGATAGTTACGCAAGATAGAACTCAGCAGTAGGCACAAATGCCTCTCTTGAATATTACCGACAGTGAATACAAAGGTCCGGTTGTGATTTTACCATGATAAAGATTATCAAAGACCCGAAAATGAGCTCGCAGTACTTCCAGTCGTGTGAATTAAATAAAGTTTTTGAAAGTTTTCAATATTTCGACCAAAAAAAAGTCAAATTGCTACCGATCACCGATGCTCAGAAAGTGGGGGAAAATTTTCTATGAGAAATTGACTACGGTGATGTGTGATTTTTATTGGTCCAAAACGTCGAAAACCGTCAAAAATCAGTCTTAATACATATATAAGTAGGTGTTTTGGGGCTTTTTTGAATTTTTCAGTTATCTTTAACTTTACCGGTAACATTAGACAGATGCCTCCCTGACTCCCGAGTTCGCTCTTGCTTAAACGTCTCGTGAAGAACTCAATTGCTCTTTGCATTTCTGATTCTTCTGTAACTTCTACTGATAACTCAATAGATTGGTGAAGAAAATAAAGTAACTTGCTACCCTCTGTTTAAATTTTCGGAAGACATGGTAATGAATTACATTTTTAATTTTTTTATCCTGTCCAATGGGAAGAGTCGATGTTGTAATATTGGAAACGACATCACCGGCTTCAAATGTAATAAAATCTGAGGTAATGATGAATTGAAGCAATTAACAATTTGAATTTTAATTTATTGCATATAAATATGCTTGTCCGAACATTCAGTTCTAAGCGAAATGTGCTAAATTTTGTAGCTGCAGCAGATTAGACATAGTCAAAACTGGTATCACATGACAGTTTAAAACAAATTATACAACGACAATATTAAAGAAGAAGAGAAAAAAACAATAAAAAAGAAATCATTTATCGATAAAAAAATTATACAAGAAGTCCGGAAATAACTGTCCTGAAATATTTTAGGTGATTCTAGAGGTTAAAACAATAAAAAAAGTTCTTATAAACATGCCGCAAAATTGTTTCTTAAAAGGGCTAAAACCCTTTAAAGGAGGACCCCTGAAGATGTATTTTTCGCAATATTTTCAAAACGACTTGTGTTAAAATCATGAAATTCGGTATTCTTTAATAAGTTGGAATGGGAATACTTTCTTTGTTTTAATGATTGCAAATTTCAATTAGGGGTGTCACACACCGGAGGTCTTCTACGTAAATCTTGTTTGTGACAATTCTTTATTTTTGAAATCAAATTACTGATACGCAAAGATTTTGCAGTAAAAAAGGTTCTCTTTTTTCATCTCGTTTGGATAGTGTTTTCCAGAAAAATTGATTTTTATAAATCTGCATGCGATTACAGAGACGTAGAAATGTACCTTAACAAACATAGTAGGCATCCTTGTAATAAAAATATTTTTTTATTAACCAGCAATTACAAGACAAATATTAGTAATTATTACTCATGACAAATGTTGAAAATGGCCTCTGTTCATCTCAATACATCTTATTCTTTTTTTCATAGAAAATCGTACATTTCTATGTTATTGTAATGGCGCATTTATTTTATAAAAATCCATTTTTCTGGACAATGGTCTCTCCTAAGGAGATGAAATAAGAGGACCTTTTTTACTGAAAAATATTTGCGAATCGGTAATTTGATTTTAAAAATAAATAATTGTCACAGACAAGATTTATGTAGAAGACCCCCTGTATGTGACGACCCTGACTAAAATTTGCAATTATTAACACAGAGGAAGTTTTCCCATTTCAACTTATTAAAATATTCCGAATTTCATAATTTTAACACAAACCGTTTCGAAAATATTGCGAAAAAAACATCTTCAGAGGTTCTCCTTTAAAGGGTTCTAGCCCCTTTAAGAAGCATTTTTAGGGGTATATTTATAAGAACTTTATTTATTATTTTAACTTCTAGAATCACCTCCTAAAATATTTCAACGTTATTTCCGGACACCCTGTATATCGTCCGAATATTTAGTGGTTAAGGACTCGTAAAGTTAAGTGACTCATTATTGTTATCAACAATGATGTGGGTGTATTAAATTACTGTCAGGGTGTTAGTCAGGGTGGTTTCTAATTAAAGTGGCGTCAAGGGCTTCATTCATTTCTTTCATTCCGCTACTTATTGTTAATACCATTGATCGGATGTAGGTAGTCAGTGCATTGTTGAGGCGCTGAGTTCTGAATAGAGTCCTGTGGCGACTCCATGTAAAGGATACTGGTACTGCATCGATTTAAATTACGTATGTTACGGATTAATCATTTCCCCAAGTTTAATGTTTTAGAGAAATAGTAAGTGTCCTGTGCAGTCAGAGTATTTGAAGGCAGGTGTGCATTACGTACTGTTTGACATTAAAGCATTAAATTTGCTCTCGAGTGTAGACTATTCTGTGGTTATGTTTCAATGTGAAGGGTGTAAGCTAAGAAAGGAAAATGTTAAAAAAGTGTTAATTTTCAAATAAAAAAGCACGCAGATATTCCCTTTTTCTAGCCCATGCATTGTAATGTTTTGACTGAAAGTATCTTCGGACAATTCTCAATTTTCACCCGTTCAATTACTGCAAAATGTAGTTTCTAAAGTGACACTTTAGATCCCTCTTGGAGATTCTTGTGGCTTAATTGGCTCAAATACGAAACGAAAAAAGAAAAAAACATTTCCCCTTCGTAGTCTGTACCCTTATGTGTTGTGTTTCAATTGCAAGACTTAAGACAAGAAATGTCCCCGATGACTGTTTTATTTATTTATTACTTTAGGATAAACACTAGTCTAGAGTTATGTGTATTTCATTGCGACTTTTATTGGATAAGGTGTGGTCTACCTGCTTTTAGTTAGTATACGTTTTCTTGGTTCATGTGGCTCAAAAAAATCGAAAATTGATCGCTCATTATCAATTTCCCGGGGATATTTGCGTCGCCAATTAACAAAGGGTGATCTCAAGTCTATAAGTTGTTTTACAAGCTTTAGCAGTTGGTTTTGGCAGCGACCCCCTATTTAGATCTAATTAAAAGTATCGCTGCAATTTCTGATAGCACGTTGGTATAACGAACAATGTGTTTTCAAAAGTTGTTCGTCTCGTATAAAAAGAAAACATTGTGCCTTGAAATTCCTTACTACTTCATTAGTCAGATATCTTGTATCTACCGCTCGTTTAAATAATCATCGGGTGATTCGTTGACGAAACCAATTCGACCCCTTTCTTTTCTTCAACCTCTCGCTTTGGTAACAACTATGAAGTTAAGCAAATATATTTGTGAATATATAATCGTGCTAGTTTTAGTTATTTCATATATTTTTTATACACTGACGTGCATGAATGTCTCTACAATCGCTTAGTTTATGCGTACGGACTATTGTAGCGTTACAATATTACATACTTCATATTGTTACTGTCCATTATTGTATTCTTAAAATTCATAAATAAAACAATTTTTCTTATCACATTTTTCTTGTTTTCAATACCAGTAATGAACATCAAACACACAAGCAGTGTTGTTGACGAGGCACGGAAAGAACCTAAACAAGCCTGTACCAGGTCTGTAAATATGAAACCGGAATCTTTTAATAAAAAGTATAACTTATGTAATGGAACTCGCGAAACAAAACTCGGGAACACTTTAGTAGATTTTATTCCACTCGTTATGACACACACAACCCTGAATCGTTTCAAAACTGAAGATCTTGGACTTTAACTGGCATTTCAATGGAGAGAGTCAAGAGTTAAGGATGCGGGATTTCACAAGATTCCGGGAATGTCGAGCTATTTCATTCGTATCGTCATAATTAAAAAAAATGGGGGTTGTTACAAGCTTCGGGGTATCTTAAGTACTCAAAAAAAATGGGGGCCAGTACCCATAGGCGTGCTCCGGTTTTAGGCAATAAGCAAGATAACCCACAGATGGTAACTTTCCAAATTCTTAACCCGTAAAGTCGAGACAATGGTAAGAAAGGATAATTTACGAGGGTGTTGCAGCTGTAGTCTGATTTTAGCAAAATGTGGATACTTTAGACTTTTGTCTTGACGAGGAAGAGGAGTGAAAGTTTTTATAAAGGGTAACCCTTATTGGAAGATAATGGGTTCCCGACATATGACCATCCTGGAAATACCACTAAGGTAGTGAAAATTCATAGGCGTAGCCTAAAGGTACATTACACTTAGCTGCGCAATAATTATAAAAAATACACTGACTTCCAAAAAAACCGCAACACCAAGAAGAACGCATTGTATGTATTTGAAATTTTGGTATGATTTTAGACTTGTAAAGAGAAAAAAACGATACAAATTTCAAGTTCGCATTTTAATGCGATATGAAGTTTTTCTTTACTTTTTTATCTGTGACGATCGTTCTTTTTGCAAATTTTTTTACAGGCGGATAGCAATAAAGGTAGTATTGTTAGTACCATATTGAATGTGTGGTAGTGCAAAATGCCTCGTGTACGCCAAAATGCAGTTTATCGGCAGTTAACCCCCCTTGAAAGGGGGAGAATTGTTGGTATGCATGAGGCAGGTTTACCTTTCTGCGAAATTGCACGTAGATTGGATCGAAACGCATCAACAGTGCTAAGAGCTTGGAGAGATTGGTCTAACGAAGGGTCAGTAAATCGTCATCGTGGTAGTGGCTGTCCAAGAATGACGAACCAACGCGAAGACCGGCGACTTCGTCGTTCAGCGACAGGCGCCCCGTTTGAAACAATTCCGTCTCTTGGTGCTAACTGGGTAGCCACCCTAAATCGAAGGGTCTCCCTTAGTACGATGTATCGTGGAATTCGAAGTTTTGGACTAAATTCATATCGTCCTATGCTTCGGCTTCCATTATCACGAAACCACAGGGTGGCCCGACTGGAGTGGTGTCGTCTGAGAGTACAATGGGTGGATGAGTGGAGAAGAATCGTGTTCAGTGATGAGAGCCAATTTTGTTTATGGCGATCTGATGGACGGTTACGTGTTAGAAGGAGCAGAGAAGAGCGATTAAATTTGGACTTTTCGGAAAGGCGTCATTCTGGTTTAACATCAGGTGTCATGGTTTGCGGTGCCATCCAGTATGGTAGTCGGTCTCCTCTTGTTTTCATTTATGATAGATTAAATGCTCAGAGGTACATTAATAGTGTCTTAGAACCGGTTCTTGTACCATACATGCACGACCAACCTAGAAGCAAATTTCAACAGGATAATGCGCGACCACATGTAGCCAACGATACTTTGAGGTATTTGGAAGCTGAAAATTTGGATACTTTGCCTTGGCCAGCTCGGTTTCCAGATTTGTCCCCAATAGAGCATGAATGGGATATAATGGGTCGGAGACTTCAACGTTTAGCTCGCCCTCCAGAGACCATAGATAAACTCCGCGAGCAGATGCAGATTGCCTGGGATACAATATCACAGGAAGATATTGACAATTTAATTTTAAGCATGCCACGTCGCTTACAGGAATATATTAATTTAAGAGGAGATACCACCCATTATTAAATTATTATTAAATTTTTTCACTAATTCACAATAATTTTCTTTTGATATTTTGATCGTTTTTATCTATTACTCGACCCAGCGTAATGACAGAATTCCGAACGTGTACGATGTGTTCTTCTTGGTGTTGCGGTTTTTTTGAAAGTCAGTGTGTTTTATTCGAAATATTTCCCATCGTTACATATACATTTTTCCCATCTCTCTGGCAATTTGTGGATGCCACGCTAAAAGAACTGTTGTTCTTTTGAGGCAAACCGTTCATCGAGCCATTTTTGAACTGTTTCGTAAGAGGTGAAGTGCCATTCTGCAAGAGCGTGTCCCATCGATGCAAATAAGTGATAATCGGATGGTGCTAAGTCGGGTGAATAAGCCGCATGCGATGGTACTTCCCGATGAAACGTCCCAATCGTTTCCTTCACCAGTTTTGCAGTGTATGATGGTGCATTATCATGAAGCAATATCACCTTGTGTTGCCGTTCTTGATATTCTGGTCGTCTTTCACGCAAAGCTCGATGCAAGTCTATCATTTGTTGTTGATAACGCTCAGTATTAACTGTTTCTCCAGGTTTTAGCAGCTCATAATAAATTACGCCTTTTTGATCCCATCAAGCACAGAGCATTGTTTTTCGTCCATATCGATTTGGTCTTGCTGACGATTCTGATGGTTCGCCTGGAGTTACCCATGATTTTTTACGTTTGGGATTCTTAAAATAGATCAATTTTTCGTCACCAGTCACAATTCGATGAAGAAATGACTTTCTGTTATACCTGATAAGCAACAATTGGCAAGTGGTTTTTCGATTTTCTTGCTTTCTTTCATTGAGTTCATGTGGAACCCATTTTCCGATCTTCTGAATTTTTCCCATGGCTTTCAAACGAATGGAAATGGCTTCTCGTGTCACATTTAATTGGTTCGCTAATTGTTGTTGCGTTTGAGTATCGTCCTCATCTAACAAAGCTGGTTTTCCACGCTCTTCGTTATTGACGTCAAAATTGCCACTTTTGAATTTTTTAAACCACTCACAGCACTGTGATTTTCCAAGGGCATGTTCACCGTAAGCTTCAACAAGCATGCGATGTGAATTTGCAGCCGTTTTTTTCAAGTGGTAACAGAAAATCAATGCTGTCGGCAAATCGTAATTTGTAGGCACAAAATTCGACATACTCAAAGTTATTGCAAACTGTACTGCAGTATTGAACCTGTATTGTTATGATTTGAAAATCATTCTCAGATGTAAATAAGAGATATAGTACCCTAATAACACGATAAGATAGTACCTATATTGACCACTAGGGATATTTGGAGGCAAATTCCGGTTTCATATTTAGAGACCTGGTACATGCGACATTCGGATGTTTTATGGTCTGAATTAACCCAAAACTCAAACATTTCGTCTATTCAAGGAATTCCCCTAAATTATTGTACAGTTTTTTAAGACCCAAAAGACCATAGTGAAACTGTACGTCTTTTAAGCATAAATAACGGCTAAAGAAAGGACAAACACAGACTTAAAGATTTTAAAATTAAGAGTGGGTACAGAGCCAAGAAAACGAATGAATGATTTTGACTTAAATGACGAATTTGACGGCCATTAGGCAACCGAAAAGTGACCAAAAACAATTAGAAATGAAATACTCTACTGGGTGATTCAAGAAGGTCGCTGGCTTTTATAACCTTTTTTTGTTTTTCAACTTAGAAAGTTGAAATTTGGAGGGAAGCAATACGAGAAAAAAGCCGATTGATTAACATTAATGGCGTTTATCTAGCACTTGTGGTTTAACAGGAAATTTACTCAATTTTCGATTTTTAACTGTAATGCCCTACAAATTTTTATTTTTTTGGAATCTACAGGTTATTTTTAGTCTAAAAATATATATTTTTTTTGTGTTTTTTTTTCATGTCCAGCTATGCCGCTGAGGCATACGTATTAGGCATAATTTTTGGCTTGAATTGTGAGGAAAAATACTAATTTGTGTATTTTTTCTTTTGTAAATAATTTAAATGCCGAAAAATAGTTTTTCTCATCTCCCGTTTTTCATATGGCAATATGGTGGCTTATTGCGATTTCCTAAAAGACTACTTTTTCCTGAATTCCTTTTTGATTCCAAACACAACGTATGTTCATTTAGAAATGAACCGTTAATTCATTAAAAACTTTCAAATTTAGAAAAAAATAGTTCCAAATGACAGAACTAAAGAGAAAACTATTTCTACTTGTAGAAATGTTTTATTAAATTATATAAAAGCACAAGTTCACGCCACTCCTAATGATAGGGAAGAATTAAAAGAAAAAGTTCGTAGGGCGACAAATAATATTGTCCCAAATCAATTGGACAACCTTATGAGGAAAACAGTTTAGAATGCTTTTGGTTGCAGAGAACAAGATGGTCGTTCTCAATATTTCCATTAATTACGTGTTGATACCATAAGAATACAGAAGTTTTTCTAAACTTGAGGCCCTGATGAATATCGAATCTTACATTCTAGAGATATCTCACGAATTGATGTACACTATTGCTCATATGTACAACAACTTTTCAAATTCGATTTTTGTTTCCATACCAGCATCAAATTGATGAGATCTTTTGCAATAGTTGTTAATTAAAATTAAAAATAAATTCATTAAAGGTGAGATATTTTTAAGTGCAAATAAAAAAAATATTCCAAAATATAAGGGCCAAAGGTAAAGCACCTAAAACATTTGTTATAATTTAACTTACAATTAAATATTTTAATTAGTATCCAGTAGCGTATCTTTTATTTTTTATTATTTCCAAACATCTGTTGTTTATGGACTTTAATAGTTTGTCAATATATTCTTGAGATATTGAATTCCAAGTACTTTGAATTGCTTTGAATAATTCTACTAGATTTGTTTTTTTTTATGAATTCTTCTGTCAATTTCATCCCAAAGATTCTCTATCAGATTCATCTCAGGACTTTGGGCCGGTCAAACTATAAAATTGAAGTTATGTATGTGCATTTAACCACTCTTTAATCATTTTAGCAGTGTGTTTGGGGTCGTTGTCGTTTTGAAACGTCCACCGCAAACTTATATTTCCTTCTTTGCAGGGAAGCATGTGATGTTCCAACATATCTTGATAAACATATCGATTCACATTGCCGTCAATTTTTACTAATGAACCTATGTCAAACCCTCCAAACCATAATACCGCCACCGCCATGTTCGACCGTCGGTTTTGCACATTTCGGATTAAATCTTTCATTGATTCGCCTCCTTACCCAACCAATTCCACCCGATTTGAACAGTTTCAATGGATTTTCATCAGAGAAAAGGACAGTTTTCCATTTTTCATATGACCAGTTAGCACGCTCTCTCGCAAACCTTAATCTGGCCTTTTTATTTTTTTTTATATGAAAGGTTTTTTTGTTGGTTCTCTACCATATAAACCAGCTTCCCTTACTCTTCGTTTTATAATACTCACTGATACAGGAACGTCTAACTCTTGTTGTATGCTACTTGCACTCTTAATCGGATCCCTAATGGATACCATTTTAATTTTTCTCTCCATCACTTTATCAGTTTTTCGTTTTCTGCCACACTTCGGAAGTTCATCTAAGGTTCCTCTATTTTTATAAGTAAAAATAACCCTCTATCCTACTGATTTATTTAAAATTAAATCTCTTGCAATTTTACACTGCTTTTCACCGTTTTCCAATTTTTCTCAAATATTTTGTTTTAACTCAAGTGATAAATGAACACCACGTTGCATCTTGAAAATGTTCACTAAATATTGTTGACTGCAGGGTCGATACCATGCAACAGAATATTTATTTTGTTTATTTAAACAACTTGGTTGCTCTATTTGTGAACCATGCAAAAAATTAAAAAATCAGAAAAAAGGACATAAACAAAATATACTGAAAACATGTTTCTCGCTTTACGATGTTTGACCAAACGTCAAACACATTTTATTAATACTGAAGAAATATTTTATTTACGGACACATTTATTTTAAATTTTTATTTAGTTACTCTACATATAACCAATAGTGTACATACTTGGATTTACTTCTACCATGAATGAAATATCAATTTCTTTGCCTTACTGATAATAAAGTTTTCTTCTTCATTAGAATTTCCCGTTTTCATTTTATTTACTAATTTTTTAAAATAATGGCGGCCTAAATGATTTCTAAATGGAAACCATGCGCCGCATAAAGTCATGCAGCATGGAAGGGCGTTGAGGACGTTCTTCAAATACTAATAAGACTTAATTTTTTTCACAAAAAAAATAATTAAAGACATATTTTTAGCCTAGAAAGGACCTCTAGATTCCAAAAAAAGTGAAGAAGTATAGGGCATTGCATTTGAAAATGGAAAGTTGAGGCCAATTTCGGTTAAAACGGAAGTGCTAGATAAATGTCATTAATGTCAATCAATCGGCTTTATTCGCATATAGCTTTCCTCCAAATTTCAATTTTCTAAGTTTAAAAAGAAAAAAAAAGCATAAATACGAACTATATTTTTGAATCACCGGGTATAGTACTAATTTAAAATATTGCGGCAAATCTGTATTAGAATTTGTCGCCATTTTGGTGACGTCGATAGTGCCATATTTTCCAAAAAAAAAGAACAGAACAACTTCATCTAGGTCATTAGTTTTCGGGCTCAGAAATCTAAAAGCAAAGATGGAGTTCGGTTAATTTACGCACAGTCGCCCAGTTATACAGAGTGTCGCAAGCAAATGTGTCTCGCTTTTCGTTAATATTTTTTTTCAAAAAAATTTTGCGGTGCATTTAGCTGTTTTTGGTTTAGTCGGAAATCACACTGTATTTTTCAATTTTTGTATTGGACACCCTAGATATATTAGGGTCCGACCGTAATTTCTATTTCTTACAGATGGCATATTTAATGTTCAGAAATAGGGAAACTAGCAATCCCCATCGTGGAAACTTGACCAGTGTTACAGTGTAAGACGTAGTTTTTCATTTTTCTTCATTAAATACATTTTTTTCAGTCGTAATACGTTAATTAAATAACATAAGGTGGGGCAGCTGGTTAGATAGTCGACAGTGATTCAATGGTGAAAAACTTGTCGGTTATAATCGTTTGTTCAGGCTGAACCTGAAATTGGCAATAGGATCAAAGACATTGCACTGTCTTAATCGGAGTTTTTAGTGTATCGGGTGGAGAGAAGGAAGATTTCACTTCCTATAAATAAATTCTTCAATTAGTGATTCTTTTGTACTTCGTGATGGTCAAAGATGTCCACTGTCCCGAGCGATCCATCGTTGTGAAATCATATTCTAGAACTTCCTTATACGTATCGGTTAATGAGCAGCAGTACCATCTTGTATAAACCGAAACATTATCTTAAGCCCAAAAGAACATCTTCCAAGTACAGAAGTAAGTTGTTTTTTACGAAGCTTAGATATCGTTTCTCGTGCAGTCTTACCTGAAGTTTTCTGTGTTGGAAAAATGACTGTTTTTTCAATTAAATATACTTCTCATTATCAGCGTGCATTAAAAGAAACTATATTTCTCATCTTAATATTTGTGAAGAGTTCAGAGTATGAAAATTCGTAAAAATAGTGAATTTATCAGTAATGATAAAAAAGTTAATTTTTGTACCGATTTCTTTACTGATTTTTTCATTTACACACAGGGACGACACCGCAGTCCTTAGCAATTTCATCACATCATTAATTCATACCAGATGATATATCTTTTGAGCTAATTTTTCCGGATTTCTTGAAAACTGCTTGATCAGAGTTAACCAAATTGGGTATCATTTTAACGAGAATCGAACGACCTCTCAAACAAGGTACTACTCGACCCTACTTTCCATTTAAGATTTTAGAGGTTTAACTCACCCCGGCTAGCTAGCTGATGTGAAAGGAGCCAGTATACGTTTATAATGCGCCCCCCTCGGATTTAAAGTTAACGTGACGGAGCGTTTTTTAAATTTAAATTTCTAAATACGCGAAAATGCCTCCGTTTCGTTTTCGATGCGCCACCCCGTATAACTTGGGCATTCAATAATCAAATTTAGGTGGCAATTGGAATCAGGAGAAAACCTGGATAACTGCCTTGTAGCTCAGATTCCAATCCGTTTCTGAGTTGGGAAAACTCCGCCTCCTTTGTTCTGATTGACCAATCAGAACGCTGATTAGGTAAGTTTCCACGAATTTGGGGTTTTAGTCTAAATGATTTAAAAAGTAAACCTTAAAAGGTTTTTCCAATTAACATTTTACACACGGACTCTGCGAAGGACAGAGTCATCTATAAGTGGCCAGAGAATGTTACTATAAGGGTGCATGTGTGTATTTCTACCCAGTTTCTCACGGTCACACCAGAACAACCCTTAGTTGAGCGAATTGTAAATTTTCATCTTTTAGTTATCTATTATAGTATAGACCTAAACGTAAGTAAAACATGACGAGTTGGGTGGGTATCAAACACTAAAGATCGTTGTAAAGATAAATCGAATGTTGCAGAATCGTACCATATTTTTTCTCTTAATAGAAGGGGACATGGCCGCACAGAGGAGAGAAAGGGATTATTTGTGGACCCTCTATTATATCTAAAACTTATAATTATCAACGGCGACAGATACTTTAGTTCTACTTTAAAAGGGGGCCCCCTGACAAGAAACCCGAAACGAACAGGTGAGAATACCGATATTTTCGGAACAAACTAGGAAGATCTTCAAAAAATTTCAGATTGAGTACTTCTTTGTGATGTTAACAATGTAAGTATTCGGCTTATCTGAAGCCGGACCCGGACAGTCTGAGACGACTGCCGGGCCTGTAATGTGAGTGTGGTAAACAAGCTGCATTCGGTTATGTGCTTTCGTTGATGTCGGTTTTGTAATTTGTGTCTGTGCCTGTAGTTGAGAGGTACCGGCGAATTCTACGATCGAGATTACCAACAATTTTTCATTTAATTACGAATGGATTGACTTCTTATAAGTTCAGTAAGTATTGGCGCAGATTTTGAAACGTAAACGAGTTTTTTCCTAATTTTAATAAGCATAATATTTTCTTAAATGAAATGTTAAATCGAACATATAAGTGACACCTGAATGGAACCTTTAACAAGATCTAACTTGATATTACCATAAAATAAGTATAGGCTTGCTCCTTATATTTTTTTAAATTTTATTTAATTTTAATTTTAATTGAATTTAATTTATTTATATTTATACTGTAGGTAGTGGGTTATTTTACCCAGGGAGGGCCCTAAATAACCCAATTTAAGTTTCCTTTCTGAACTTTTAGATGTACGGTTAGAAAAAAAAACAGGAGAATTGGAAGCTGTCGAAACCGCCATAACTTTTTTTTACGGTTAAACATGTAGTATATTGTTACATGGAGGGAAAAAAAAATTCGACGATGTACAGGGCGATCCATGTAGCTCAGAAATGCCATAATGCATCCGGCTCTATAAAAGTTTTTCAGGTTTTCTTTTTCAATTATCTGTCCATGCTTCAAATTCGGTTAAGAAAAGGTGGGAAATTTTGCCACTTCTTTAATCCAAAGAGATTTGAAAGACCGGAAGGTCTGCATCGACCCATGCAATAAATTTCCGGTATTACTGGGGTGTTTTCGACGTCGAAAATTGACAGTCATTAAATGAGTAGAAGCAAAAAACAATTTATACAGGGTGAGTAGAGAGGATCGAGCCAAACTTCAGGAGCGTGTTGTACATAAAAAATAAATGTAAAAAAACTCAAATGTTGTTATCCGATTTTCGTTTGTTTACAAGTTATAGCGTAAATAAAATTTTTTAACTAGGATTTTATTTACCATAAACGTACCTGGACGTTGGATTGGTCGTGGTGGCCCTATTAGTTGGCCTCCAAGGTCTCCAGACCTCACACCACTAGACTATTGTTTGTGGGGTTGGTTTAAAACTGAAGTGTACAGAGTAAAAGTGGACACTCAAGATGCACTAATTCAACGCATTAGAAATGCTGCAGCTGCCATTAAAGAAAGACATGAAACAATCAGGAGCGCAACGAATGCTCTTCATAGACGAAGCCGAAAATGTTTAGAAGTTAATGGAAATATTTTTGAACATTTACTATGATATCCAAACGTTAATTTATGGAATTTTTTATGAAATTTATACATTTTTAAAATTTTATGTTTTAATTTTATTTACGCTATAACTTGTAAACAAACAAAAATCGGATAACAACATTTTAGATTTTTAACATTTCTTTTTCATGTACAACACGCTCCTGAAGTTTGGCACGATCCTCCCGACTCACCCTGTATATACAACATGCAGTATCGGACAAAATGAAATTGACCACCAGTAAATGTATATATTTTTATGTTAATCCAAAAACTGTTCAAAATAATAATTTAATTAAAAAAAGTTAATCATTTTTATTATTAAAAAAAACTATAAATTCTCAAAATCAATTAAAATACATTAACAAAAAGGGAAATTCAAAACTCAACAACAATAGAATGCGACATAATTAAATTGAACGTTATAATAAAATAGAACTGCCATGAATTTGTTGCTAATTGATCAATAATATTTCGTCCAATATCCTTTATTATCTATGACACTACGGCATCTTTTTGGCATGGATTCTATCAAATTTTAAATAATTGTAGGATCAAGAGATTTCCAAATTTTTTCCACTTTTTTGAAAAGGTTTTTTCCATTGCTGAATTTTTTGGTTCGTATATTTTCTCTACAATTTCCCAAAGGTTCTCAATCGGATTGAGATCCGGCGACTAAGCTGGCCACTGCGGAACATTAATTTTTTTTATCATTCACTCACAGTTTTAAGATCCTTGAAGTGTGTTTGGGATCGTTATCATGCCGAAAAATGTATGATAATGGAATTTCCCAATCGGCATGCGGTTAAATCACTGTTTTCGATATATTACAGTACATGAAACGATTCATTTTCCCAATAATTCTACGTATGGGACCCATACCCCAACCAGATTACCTGCGGAGTCGAAGACACAGCAGAGCACTGCATTTTCCACTGCTCCATTTTCGAACGTGAACGCGCTAACTCCAAAAAATTTCATTGAGGCAATGCTCGAATCAAAAGAAAAATGGAATAAATGCAGCCATATCATGTCTGAAATGGTTAGGGAAAAAAAGAGGATGGAACTCACCTCCCCTGTAACCTGATCCTTTGTAGATAATCGGAAAAAAGTATAGATCCAAAGGAAAAAAAGAGTGAAGATATTTATCCCCCCCTCTTTTTTCTTTTTTACAACTTCGAAATAATAGCTTCAAAAGGATTATTTCCAAATCACAGCGAACTACGTCTGCACACAAATTCTTCAAATAATAGGGCATTGATTTGCGAATTTTTCCTGATATTAATAGAAGAATTTGCAAACATAAGCAGGGGAGAGTCAAATGAAATCGCTTTTCTTTGGTTTTCGTTTTCACTTCATCTAATACAAGCATTAACATACTGAGTCGGAAAAAAAATCGAAACATGACACCTCCGCAGTCATCGACGTTGTATCCCTCGGAACGGTTCCGGGTCGGCGTAGGATACGCGGAAATCGAGGTTTTTTATTAGGTAGGCGCAGTAGGCGAATCCCACACTATCCAGCCGTCGGGTCAACAAGGTGGATGTTTTTTGAAGATTTTTCCTCGAAAAAAAATGTCCCAACCAGAGAAAGCGCCCCAAACCATTATGTTTCCACCTCCACGCTTCCCGGACTTGGGAACGTATCTAGAATCGAGCCTTCTCCCAATTGGACGATGAACATATAGAGATCCTTCAGTACCAATTAAATTGATCTTGCTCTCATCACTAAACAGCACTGTTTTCCAGTCCTTTTGTAGACCAATAAAGATGAAGCATTGCAAACATTAGTCTAGCGTCCTTGTTTTTCTTTGATAGAAGTGGTTTTCGCGCTGGTCGATGGGCACGAAGTCCAAATTCTACCAGACGTCTCTGGGCCATTCGTGAAGACAAGTCAGTATCACTTAATTTAGCACATATATTAGCTGCGGACATCCAAGGGTTTTTCTTGATTAACGTTTTTATTTTTCTATCAAGTCTCACAGAACTTTTTCGACGTCTACTCTCCCCCCTTTAAATTAGTCACAGTCCTTCGAAGATGGTTTTTTTTCTTGTAAAGGATGCTACTTGTTTTGATAAATTAAAATGCTCACATATCAACTTTTGTGAACGTTCCTTTTCATAAGCATCAATAACTTTTTCTGTAAAATCACTGGGCAATGTCTTCCGGATGGCATTTTGCACATCAAATATTATAAATCAACCTTGCCACTTTCAACCCCTTGGCGGAGGAAGGTGCAACCCTTAAACCCTAAATGGAATGCCTTATTTTAAAGATCATCGAAATTTCTTTTCAACTTTTTCAAGTTTTTTTGAATTTGATGCAGTAGTTTTCGAGAAATAACGTTATAAATATTGAAGAAAACAACATTGAAAAGATTATAGTGTTTTTTCAATTCGTAACTTACATTAAAAGAAATTGTGGGAAAAACGAAACTTTTCCTGGTAGATGGATTGGCCGAAGAGAACCAGTGGTGTGGCCCGCAAGATCACCAGATTTAAGTTCGCTAGATTTTTTTCTATGAAGTGACTAAAGGGTAAAATTTATAAAACTCAGCCAGAGTCTCTAAATTATTCACGTCAACAAATCATTAATGAATGTTGCAAGATTAGACCTAAAATGCTTCAAAATGTCCGAGATCGTTTTGAACAAAACCTTTATTTCTGTATGGAAGCAGGAGGGCAACATTTTGAACATTTGTTAAATTAGAAAGTCAATAAAATTGTAAATAAATGTTTTAAATCACTCGTCTATTGTAAAGTTACTACTATCAGAAACT
This sequence comes from Euwallacea fornicatus, assembly GCF_040115645.1. Taxonomy (NCBI): domain Eukaryota; kingdom Metazoa; phylum Arthropoda; class Insecta; order Coleoptera; family Curculionidae; genus Euwallacea; species Euwallacea fornicatus. Next base: position 350,320 of record NC_089565.1, on the reverse strand, counting down.
TAAATCTGTGCTTAGAAAGAATGGTTTTTCCCACATTTTTTTTAATGTAAGTTACGAATTGAAAAAACACTATTACTTGTTCAATGTTGGCTTCTTCAACATTTATAACGTGATTTCTAAAAAACTATTGGATCAAATTCAAAAAACCTGATAGTGTTCAAAAGAGATTTCGATGATCTTAAGAATGAGGCATCACTTGACCCCTAATCCCATTTAAGGTTTAAGGGTTGCACCTTCCCCCGCCAAGGGTTTCAAAGTGGCAAGGTTGACAATGGTCGCAAATATTTACCCCTCGAAATAAAAATCGACGGTTCTCGGCGATTTTCTTTTTTTTGAGTGGTAAATAGGAGAAATTGGCCTTGTTTCGTTTTCATTGACCCACCTTGTATATAACTTTTTTAATTTTTAGTTTACTTTTCACTATTAGCAAAAAATGATTTAAGTCAATTTAATTTTGTCCGATACTGTATCTCAAATATTGGAACTTGCCTGCTAGATACCCGGGTGTTGTCTTTCCTGTAATAAAGTCCCAACCACACCGGGCAGTGCGCCGAGGATATGGCGAAACTCTCGTGTTTATTCTCTAGTTTTTCAGGTGTAATCTTATTTCTCTAATGTGCAGAATTACTTGAACAAATCAAAATACGTAAAGCTGAGGTGTACTTTGCTGAAAAAAAAAATGGAGATTAAATTGCCTAATTAAATCCCACAGTGTGCCTTCTTCGTTTGTAAAACTCTCAAAAAACGGAAAAATACTAGACAGCTGCACACAACTTGACGCGTTAGCAAAGGTCTTCAGTCGATTTCCACTAAGGTTCCAACCGTATTCTCAACTTTTTCAATAAAATTCCGAAAACAATACCAGTCACGGCCATGTGATAGGCAAAGAGCTAATGATAGAACATAAGCAAACCATAAACGTCAGACTTAACAATACCTACATTCGCGTCATTTACAACATGACTCGCAATCGCGGCTTTGCTCGGAGTTTACCGTAGTTGAACTGTTCTTAAAGGACTGAAGAATTGGCACAAGATCTAATTGTTAAGGTTTCAGGTTAAGAAAAGTCACAAACATTAGAAATCACCGTGTATACAACACCCTGTATATGTTTATTTTAATCTAAGCCCACAAATGTTTCATTTCCTAGATACGAGACGTTGAAATACAATATAAACATAATTTTTGGTAAAATTGTCCTGCATGCTACCATCTTCGTGAAGTCAAAATTTGTTGAGTTTTTTTAACCACCAGTTTTAAAACTGCAACAATATTCAAAAATTTGCTCAAATCATATTGAGTCTTTCATGTGGTGTCAAGGGTGGTCGATCTCATTGCTGATATCGTGCTCTCTTCTAACTTTCGTCCAAGCTCTTCTCCATGCTAAAGAGTAATGCACGAATGCATAGTTTGTTTACCTTAATGTTTAGTTCCTGACGTCCCATCTAATGCCCTTGACATGAAATCTTAAATACATACGAATACGTTTTTACTGGGTGAGAATCTGAGTAAGCTGGTTGACCTGGATTTTATACATTTTTCACAATTTTATTGCTTGCATTATTTTGTGTGTTTATTGTTTCACTCCGTGCCTCGACACCGTTAAGGATTTAAATATTTGTTCTAAACGCGGTACTTAAGTAGCCAATTTGTTGTTGCAAATTTCCTGTTAAAATTTAAAATATCCGTTTGGCAATTCTGTCAATTTTTCTATTAATATTAATTAAAAAAAAACGATTAATGATAAAAAATTACTATTTTTAATCATCTACTGGGCGACTCAGACATTGCTAACCGGGCGGTTACTCCAGTTCAAAAAAATGTAATTTTGAAATTTTAGGAGTTAAAATATTAATAATTTTAAGTCTATAACTTACACCTATGGATTGCAATAACGTACGTTCAGGTCTTATTTTCTTCTAAGAATGCATTAGAATTCTGATACATTGGCCCCATGTATCAAACATACTGTCAAATCACCTAAGCTGCATTCAGGTTAGTTCAAATTAACGTTGAAGTCTAGCTCGTGTTCAAGGGCTTATAGCTCAAATTTTTCGAAAAAATCACCCAGTATATTATCTGATTTTTGAATTCTACAATTAATTACGAACGTTTTGAATAGCAATATGGTACAACTCGCTCTATACAAACACTCAACAAAAACAGTTAATCTTTCTTTCGATATTTTTCTTCTGTGTAATGTTCGTCTTTGAATTTCAAACATTTATCTGGGGTTATTTGGAAAAATAAACCCATTTCATCACCGTTAAAATTGTCGCATTTATTGTATTTTTGCCATAAATTAGGCCACATACTATTGATCCAGTCACTAGTAACTTCACTAAATACACTTGCTGACGTATTTTTCCATATGGTTGAAACTGTCGAACTCATCAATTTATATTGAGAACAAATGGCAGCATTTGTAGAGCCATTTTGTAATTTATGAATAATCTCTAGTTTTTTTTATCTAACGTTAACGGTTTACGTTCAACTTTTTCCATAGTTTTTGCTCAAAATTTTAACACGCCCTGATCAACAGTTACAATATGTCCTTGTATGAATATTTCGAATATCAATTGAAAAATGAAAACTAAATGCAATTTCACCGCCTAACGACGACTTTTTTTTAATTTTCGGCTATATAGACATCTTTTTTCGGCACAATGATGGTTTCTTTTAACTTTGATCTTTTATGCTGACGGCTCGTTTGATCTTTGGTAACCGAGCTGGCTTGTTATATCCGAATATTTATGTATATTTTTCCATATTAGGACTTAAAAATGTGCTCGTTTTAAACGGTACATCTTTATAAACAAACACAAATATACAGTGTGACCCATTTGTTTTGTGGTCGGTCTGTAAAAAGTTTATTAATTGTGCGATTTAGCTCGGATTTTTTTTTAGTTATAGAGCTTGATAAATTGCACATTATTGTCAAAAATGGCCTGGTTGACATAAAATTCAAGGCATTCTATGACAGTTTCTAACAGCAAAATTTTAATAAATCATATTAGCGATTTTTATAGAAAAAATCTGCGCACACCACTGGATTGACTACCCCGAAAAACGGGCTTGTACAAAATTTTAGTGAAAAATTTTGAATAATAATGATTTTCTAGAAGAATTAAAAATAAACACTAGATACTTACTTTTAAAAATTTATAGTTTATAATTGCTTAGCTATGGTCTTAGGCGTATACAGAACAAATAAAAAAAAATGAAAGTTACATCACAAGAAACAATTAAAGTTTTGTAACTTCTACCAAGCGATCATTTTCTCCATTGAACTTGTCATTCCTTTTGCGTAAGTTCAAAATTACATTTTGTACTTGCTGTGGACTAATTTTCACATACGTACAGATTATTCTAACTCGTAGTTCTTGCCAATTTTAGAGTTTTAACTTACACACTTTTCCTTTAAGTAAATTCCAAAAAAAAATCTAACGGGATTAACTCCGGAAATCTCGGTGGCCACTCACGAAAAGGACTGTTCCGCCCTACCCAACAGTTTTCGAAATTTTCATTTAGCCAATTTCTTATCAAACGAGAATTATGAATAGGACTACCGTTTAATTTTATTAAATTTTTAATTGTTCTACAAAATCGTTACTACTTAAAATTTTTCGATAAAATTTTGTACAGGCTCGTTTTGAGAGGTGGTCAATCCAGTGGCTTACACAGTTTTTCTAAAAAAATCGCTAATGTGATTTATTAAAATTTTGCTGCTGGAAACTGCCATAGTATGCCTTGAATTTTATGTCAACCAGGCCATTTTTGCTGAAAATGTGCAGTTTCTGAAGCTCTATAATTAAAGAAAAATCCGGGCTAAACCACACAATTAATAAACTTTTTACAGAATGACCCCAAAACAAATGGGTCACACTGTATATGTATTTATATTGAACTTTTGACGGGTCTTTATAAATTTGTTGTTATAACCATGCTCTCGTACTAAACGTGTTCGGATTAAACGAGTTCTACTGTTGTTATATTTCTTATAGAGAAAAATCCACTAATCTCAGAATATATGAAACTTTATATTTTAAATTAGTCTTGAAATCCAGCTCGTGTTCACTCCACATCGGTTTTTATGAAGTAAAATACTTGTATATGCCCTTTCTTGGTAGTGACCTAATTCTATGACCATTACCTAAGGCATGCTGGAATATACTAGACTTACGAAACTCTCTGATTTTAATATGCTTGTAGTGTTCTTTAATTTTCTTTTGAAAATATGCAAGTTTTATCAATGTCAAATTTCTAACACTCGCAAGGAATTTTATAGATAGAGAACTGAAGTCAGCATAAATTTGTTAGAAATTGAAGGACAAATTTTTCATGACAACGCTGGAACGTGAAATATTGTTTTCTGTTATGCATTTTTGACGTAACAAACTTGTATACAGGGTTATCTATGTTGTATATCTATTAATGTACATTTTCATTTTTTTCCTTATAGCACCCCATGTATACTATAACGTTTCTGAGTTCTTTGTGAAATCCTGAACGTATTTCATATAACATACCCATGTCTAAACTTACCAGTTATTGAAATATTTACGCAATATGGCAATTATAGTGACCTGCTAGACCGCCTAACCTCATTCCTATGGACTTTTTTATGGGATTATCTGAAATATAGGGTGTATTTAAAAAAAAACCAACAATATTGAAAAGCTAAAAAACAAATTTACTCGAAAACCTTAACGAATACCCCCTCATATGATAAAAAGAAGTTTTTGAGGAATTTGAATTGCGGCTCGCCCACTGCCAGGTGAGTTCAGGTTAGAATTAGATCAACCGGGTAGAGTTCGAACATTTAATACATTAAATTATAGTAGTTTATATCGTCATTTTTTAAGTATTAATAGTTCTACCGTCATTTCTATTTTTTGTATATTTGTTTCGAAAACTGTTGAATTTAGACATGGACATGTTACAGGAAATATGTTCAGAATTTTTCAAAAAACTCAAAAACATTATAATATACATGGGGTTCCATAGAAAAAAATTAAAAATAATATTTTTATATACAGGGTGTTAATTGAATGCGTGCGTTTATTTCAAGAAATAAATCTTGACTGATTTTATTTCAAAAAGTTCCTATTAATGTAGATCCACGACGTCTTCGTGTGAGAACTGGAGGGTGTTGAAATTTCATTTTTAATTTGGTTTTGTTTTTTTAATATTTTCGCACAGGGATGTACTAATCGGACAAAATTTGGCAAACGGGTTTTTTTTATGACGCAAAATTCAAAAATTATCTTCATTTTTTTTATTAATGATAGAGGGCACCACATATAGGTGTCCATCACATTTTAATTAGCCTTAATTTTTTTGTGCTACGCTGTATAACACTTTTGTATTAATAAACTTATCGTATATTTACTGCTATTAAAAAAAGGTACTCTTGGAAAATTTCTGTAGAAATAACCGTTTTGGAGTTAAACGGTATTTGCAATTAATATGACTCGGGTATAAATGAATAAATAACAATTATTGACATTATCAAAATTAATTAAATTATTATAATAGATGTTAAATACAGCCACCTCTAACTTTTACACATTTACAATTTTGTCCAATTATTACATTTCTTTCCAAAAATATTAAAAAAAATAAATAAAAAATGAAATTTCGACATCCCCTAGTTCTTAAACGAAGTCATTGAGAACCTAAATCCATAGGAACGTTTTGTGATAAATCAGTTGAAGATTAATGTTTTGAATTACGTGAAAAAATGTACAACAAAAAACTATATTTGACGTGTTCCAGTATTTTCATGAGAAATATTTCGTTCAATTTTTAACGAATTTATGCGAAACTTCTGGTCCTCCATGTATATTCACTTTCACATGAAATGCACCACCCAGTAATACCAATAATTAAGTCTTGTAATTTTGGCAAAATAATGCTTCATAATGGAGTATCAAATGATCAGACTTTCAGTAAAAAAGACAGAATTCTAGTGTTTTTTTTGTCATTGACCTTTTAGATTTTTTATTCAATCGTAAATAAATAAAATAATATTTACATGGAAATGTCAGTTTATTTTGTTGTTGAACTGTGAACAAGACATCTCAAAATGCCCCCAGTGAGACAGCGTCGAAATTTTTCCCACGTTTCGGATCTCGATAGAGGGCGAATTATCGGCATGAAGGAGGGTGGACTTTCTCTTCGTGAGAATGCCCGAAGAATGAATCGGAACCGCACCACGATTGCGAGAATATGGTCTTCATGGTCTGAAGAAAGGGTTCAGCAACATCGTCCAGCAGGACGTCCTCCCCGTAGCAGCAGTGCACGTGAAGATCGACTTCTTAGACGGATGGCCATTGGTGATCGATTTCAAACGTCTGTCGCAGTAGATTGGATGGGAGCTCTAAATTGTCGGGTGTCGATGGCAACAGTTTACAGAAGAATTTCGTCTTTTGGCCTGCATTCATACCGCCCAAATCTACGACTGCCACTAACCGCCCAACACCAAGCTTCCAGATTGGCCTGGTGTCACGAACGAGTTGATTGGAGTCATGAGTGGAACAATATCGTCTTCAGTGACGAGTCGCGATTTTGTTTATGGATCGATGATGATCATAGAAATGTCACAGAATACCGAGGTGAAATAAGAAATTTGCAATTTTGTGAAAGGCGACACACAGCTTTAACACCTGGTGTTGTGGTCTGGAGTGCGATATGTGTTGGTCAAAGATCTTCTCTTGTGTTCATTCCCAGCATCCCAAACGCACGTCGCTACATTAACAATGTTCTGAGGCCAGTATCAGTACCCTTCATGCAAATTTTACCAAATGGCATTTTCCAACAGGATAATGCAAGACCACATAGTGCGAATATTACTCGACAATACCTGGAAGAAGCACAATTGGAAATACTGCCTTGGCCTGCACGGTCACCGGATCTAACGTCCATTGAACATCTTTGGGACATGATGAGTCGCCGTATTCGAAATTTACCGAGGCCTTCAAACAATGTGGATGACCTTACGACATCATCTTGAGGTAGCATGGAATGAAATACCCCAGGAGGATATTAATCATTTGATGCAAAGCATGCCGCGAAGAGTACGTGCTTGCATTGCCGTACGAGGCGATGTCACTCATTATTAATTTTTTAATTAACAAATGTTGTAACTTTTTACTCAAAGTCTGATCATTTGACGCTTTATTATGAAGCATTATTTTGCCAAAGTTACAAGACTTAATTATAAGTATTACTGGGTGGTACATTTCATGTGAAAGTGAGTGTATATCACATTTTTGTGAGTAGATTTTTGTTTTGTGATTTTGTGTTCGTAACGTTTTAATGTAGTGTTTTCTGTCCTGAAAACTATTCCAACAGTGAATGATGAATCATCAATCAGTGAATCATCACGGGTCGTTGGAAGTTGCGGACATATTTGGGGTACTACTTTTTAGAAACGCGCTATATGTATGACATCGCAGATTTATTTATTCGAAAACGCATAGATATCCGAAACCCTACAAACTAATATTATTTTCTGTTTATTAATGAATCCTTGGTAACTTTTTATAGTGGAATACCGTTAAATCGTTAAGTCATAGTTTATTGCACAGGATTCCTGCAAAACAATATATTATACTGCTTTGAAGTTTATGATTAACGAAACCACTACTGATTAAGTTTAATGGGTAAATCATAGTTTTCAATAGATGATGTAAAAAAATTAAATTACTAATTGATTCTCATACAAGAAAAACTTACAATATTTAATGTGCTTTATGTTGTTCTAATTGCTCAAAAATGCAAATGCCTACATACTTACATAACAGCTACTCATACATGCGTCTATCATATTACTATCAGATCAGATTCCACGAACAGTGCAGAAATCTTTGGGTCGGAAGTAAAATGGACTCCAACCTAATAAATAATACACTGCTCAACAACTGAAGTGGTATTTTTCTGAAAATTGTAATGAACACTTTGGCCTCCCAGCTCGTTTGACAAATTGCATTGAACATGTTTTGGCCAAAATTTCTAGATCTTTAAACTCGCTCCAACAGTCCTGCAAATTCTAAAAAACACGGCCAATGCATTACAAACAATTTAGACTGCCAGACCTCAAAAATATACAGTGGAGGACAAAAGATTAGAAACTTTTTCATTTTTCAATTAGTTGAAAGAAGCGGCAAGTTATTATGATACCTTTGATGTACAATGGTAACCTTTCAGAAGGTTGACCGTTTGATATACTTAATTATTAAATTTAATATACAGGGTTCGCCAATACTCCGGCTTTGGTTCCTGGTGTCTTTGTATAAATATCAATATAAAATGTTTAATACAGTACTAATTTATATCGGAAAGCTGCATGATTTAATAATATTTTTGTTTATACAAAGTGTTCCGTTTTCGCTGGGCAGCATAAAGTTATAATTTTTTAAATAGCAACCCATAATTTTTTTTATGCCGTTTGATGAAACCTTAATGTAGAAGGAAAATGCATGAAACATTTTTTAAACTGGTTGCGGCGTTGCCATATTAGAAGGTAGTGAAAGGTAATATGACAACTAAATGAAGTAAGTAATTTACACTTTTGTTAAATAGAAGCAAAGCCTACTAGAATAAATCTGTTAGATTATGATAATGCCTGTTGCAATTTGATTGAAATTTTGTAAATATCTCCATAACTGTAAATGTTAGATGAAAAGATGTTATTGCAAATTAATAGAGAATTAAAAACTACATTAGAAAGACTTGAAAAAAATCATGGCTACCATTTAACAAAAAACGAGTTTCAGCAATTTGTAAAATTTACAAATTAGCGCTCTTATACAAAAAAAGTATGGTGCATTAAAAAAATGTTTTCAAGTTTTTAAGCACCTCTGACTTTCATTTACTACTTTACAACAACAAATTTCAAAAAACACAAGTTTTGTGATAATTTTTTTTGATGCTGCAATTTTTTTTTCAATTCTCTAATATGGCAACATCGCAACCATTTTAAAAAATGTTTAATGCATTTTCCTTCTAAATTAAGGTTTCATCAAATGGCATAAAAAAATTATGGGTTGCTATTTAAAAAATTATAACTTTATGCTGCCCAGCGAAAATGGAACACTCTGTATAAACAAAAATATTATTAAATCATGCAGCTTTCCGATATAAATTAGTACCGTACTAAACAGTTCATATTGATATTTGTACAAAGACACCAGGAACCAAGGCCGGAGTAATGGTGAACCCTGTATAAAGAAATAGAGGAATATTTAATTTTTGAAACGGACAAGAGTTTAAAAACTGCTATTTACAAAATGATTCTGTTATAAAAAAAAGTAAAAATTAATATTTGGTTCCACATATTTTTGCATTAATTACTGCTTGACATTTTCTGAGCATCGAATCTACAAGTTTGGCCCACGTTTCTTCGGGAATGTTTCTCCACTCGTCCATTATGGTATCAAGAGGTTCAGTTCAATTTCAAATATTTTTCAATCGAATTCGACGATCTAGTATTTCTCACAAGTGCTCAATAGGATTTAAGTCTGGCGATTGTGATGGCCAATCAATTAAATCCACCTTCTTTGTTGATAATCAATTTTCGATAAGCTTCGAAGTATGCTTGGGATCATCATCTTGTTGGAATCTCCAACGAAGAGGCATTTCATGTTCCGCAAAAAGCAACGTTTAGTTCTCCAATATGTCCCGATATTGGAATTTGTCCATTCTTCTTTTGACCTTAATAATTGATTTAGTACCAGACCGACTAAAACACCCTCAGACAGTAACGCTGCCACCTCCATGTTTCACAGTCGATACTTGGTACTTTACGTTGCATCTTTTGCCGCCATGTGGTCGTCTTACGTGGTGTATCCGATCTGATCCAAATATTTGAAATTGACTTTCATCACTCCAAAGGACAGTGCGCCATTTTTCACAAGTCCACTTCACGTGGTCCTGAGCAAAACGAAGACGAGCCTCGATATTCTTCTGTGATAGAAGGGGTTGCTTTACAGCAACCCTTCCGAATACACCAACAGCACATAGTCGACGTCTTACGTGGATCTTTTTCTGATTTTTTTTTAATGATTTTATCAACAGCAGCGAAAGTTTTTGCGGTCGTCCTGTACTTTTCCCTGCTACAAGACTTTTATTACCACTACGATAAGCAAGATATAATCTTTGAGATGACACTTTTGCAAATTTTGAGACTTTTTGAAATATGAAATTGTTGTTCACCACTTTCACATAATCGGACAATTTTTCGTTTCAAATCCCGAGATATGCATTTAGCTTTACCCATATTTATAGTGCAATAATAATTCTCTCACAACTTGTGAAAAACTTTGCAATAACTGAAGATAAACAAAAAGTTTCTAAACTTTTGTCGGAGAAAAAAATTGTTTTTGCCTATTAAACAAATTAAGGAACAATAAACAAATAAATAGAAGATTTCTGTTCGTCATAAACAAAAATTTTATGCATACGAGGGATCCCTGAATAGACATACTCGAATGAACTACAGAAAATAAAAAAAGTTTCTAAATTTTTGTCCGCTATTGTATAAGTAATTTGATTGGGAGCCTTCGAAATAGTCAGAGCCCTCAAAAGAAGTAGGAAAGGTTATACACACTATTAAGATTTTCAAAAGAAAGGGACAATTTCGGTCATCAGGAACTTTAAATTTTGCAATTTTTCACAGATTTATAATTTATAATTTTATAAATATTTTATCGTGTTTAACATCTTTTTTAATCCTCTATTTTCGTTGTATTCTAAAATCCGTTTGTAAAGTATAATTCTTTCCAATTGATTTCGTATTTGATTTACTGAAGAAGTAATATTCTGAAATGTCCGCTTCAATTTTTGAGAAACGTATATACAGTGGTGGAAAAAAGTATAGAAACTTTAATATATTAACATTTTTCTATAATATATTTAATTGAAATTGAAGCCTTTAATGTCTAAAAGGTAAATAAGTCTACATAAACAAATATGAAATTCCATTCTAAAAATAATTTTATTATTGTCAATATTTTTAACAAAAACAAAAATGTGCTGGAAAAAAGTATGGAAACTATTCATAAACGGGTTTATTTTTCTCTTAATTGTGTACGATCTTCCAAAAGTACGGTTTATTTCAATTGAATCTTGTTTCAACAATGCCCAAAAGAGCATATTTCTCGTTTGACTTGAAACAAAAAGTTGTAGATTTATATCGAATGAAAAAGAAGAAAAGTGAAATTGCAAGATCTCTTCTGATTAGTAAAAGTGCTGTGACGAAGATAATAGCGAAATTTAAGAAGCAGGGCAGTGTAGAAAACTTGCCCAAGACTGGTCGTCCCCGTAAAATCATCCCAGAAATTGATAAAGCAGTATTAAGAATTTCAAGACAAGATCCAAGAAAATCCGCTAGACAAATTACTACAGAAATTTCGGAACAGTTTGATATTCAAGTAACCAGCAGAACAATACAAAATAGATTAATTAGTGGAGGATTTCATGGACGTTTTGCAGTAAAAAAACCATTATTATCCAACAAGAATCGAAAAGCTCGAAGGTTGTTGGCGAGGAATCATCTGCATTGGAGCAACCACCAATGGAATACGGTCCTTTGGAGCGATGAGAGCAAGTTCTGCTTATTCGAATCTGATGGAAGACAATATGTAAGGCGTCCCACAGATGCTAGATTTAAAGCAAAATATCAAATTCCCACCGTGAATCATGGAGGTGGTAATGTCCAAGTTTGAAGTTGTTTTTCGAGATCTGGCGTTGGACCGACCGTTCTAATTCAAGGGTGTATGGATCGATTTCAATATAAAAACATTCTACAGAACAAAATGTTACCGTTTGCAGAAGAAGAAATGCCGAGTAGATGGGTTTTTCAGCAGGACAATGATCCCAAGCATTCTGCAAAGATAGTAAAAAACTGGTTTTTGCAGAAAAATATTACCAAACTTGAAAGGCCATCTCAGTCTCCAGATCTGAACCCAATTGAACATTTTTGTAATATTTTGGATCAACGGATTCGAACCCATTCAAATATTAAAAATTTGAAAGAATTCTTCGAAATAATTAAATTGGAATGGTCTAAAATACCAAACGAGACGCTTCGAAAATTAATAGATTCTATGCCAAGCAGTTTTAGATGCTAATGGTTACTCTACAAAATGTTAATAACTTTTTTGCTGTAAATGTGTTCTTAAAACTTAAAAGTTTCCATACTTTTTTCCATGTAAATTTTGAATTTATTTTCTACAGGGCGTACTTGCGAATGAAAATTTTAATTTTATTGTTTAAATAAATGAGCAATATATTTAGTTTATATTTCAAGTAATGGTTCTTGCCTATATTCCTTAATGTCTAATTTAAATGCAAAATTCAAAAGTTTCCATACTTTTTTTCACCACTGTATGTATGTACATATCAAGTAAAATTTAACTTAATTTTCAGCATTGGTATTATAGCGCTCCTTGTGTACCTACCGCTTAAAAATGCGGCTCGATATCGTATCACTTGATTATTAACCGTTAATTTGGGTCATAATCATAAACATGAATGCTTTCACAAGTGGCCGAAGATGTACAGGATGGTCCACGTAAGATGGTTTACTACCTTATATCAAAAACCGTACGCTCTAGAAAAAAAAAAAGTTTTATACAGCGTGTTTGGTTTACCGATACACATCCGAAAGAGGGTGGTAGGTAAAATGATCGTGAACGTATTTGACCATATACAGTATACAACAGTTCTATTCGTACGCATGCATTTCTTGACTTAAAAAGGCGATATCTGTGTTACGCTTCAATAAAAAATATATTCATTTTTTCACAGTAAACAATAACTCTTGTTTAAACAATTATGTAACAATTTTTTTTTCTAGAATATATAACATTAATAATTCGTTAATTTAACAAAAACATTCACTTTTCATACAACACTTCTGTTCGTACACTTTAATTTAAATACACCAATAAACAATAGTTTTCATTTGAATAAATAAATTAATATTTTGTGGAAGAGCCTTTCGCTTTAATTACCGCTTGACACGGTTTTTTCATTGACGATGCTAATTTTTTATATACAGGGTGTCCCACAAGTGTTTCATTATATTTCAGTGGGTAATAGTACATTGAAAAATAATATGACTCCCTATATAAACCATATTCCAATAATGCTTCATTAAGAAGATACAGGGTGTTAAACTTTACTTAAAAAATCTAACTTTTATTGATATATTCAAAACCGTTTGAGATATGTAAGTGAAATTTGGCATGTTTGGAGAGTTAATGTAGACGCATTTATTTATGCAAAAGGTCTATTTTTCGTTTCACCAGTGACGTGCGTACGGACACCTCTCAGCACATTTTTAAAGAAAAATATGGTGCGCCACTGCTTTTTATCAAAGTAAAAATTATTTTTAGAAGTTTAATTTCGTTTAGAAGAAAAATGCTCACTTGACTCTTTTTCGTCCGACGTATCGTTTGCCAGTAAAAAATTGAATACCGTCTATATGCACGATATTCTCTAAATGGTTTTAATAATATTAAGTTTGTTTTAAATATTATTAATTTGCTATAACATTATAGAAATTGTTCAAATTGGTGGCCATTTTGTTCAATACATAATTGAGCTCGCCTGTTCATTGATACTCTGATACGTTGAAATATTCCATGTGTGTTTTAAGTTTAACACCCTGTATCTTCTTAATGAAGCATTGTTTTATATAGGGAGTCATATTATTTTTTAATGTACTATTACCCACTGAAATATAATGAAACACTTGTGGGACACCCTGTATACAGTAGTGGCCATAAGTGTGGAAACTTTAAATATTCCTACAGATTTTCTTTCTGTGTTACTTTTATAAGATTGTCTTCATAGTATTGTTAGATAAGAATGTACGCTATCAAAATGTACAATAGGGGACGCTCTGAGATATTCTCAAAAAATAATCAACAGGAATGAAAATTTTAAGGTGGACAAAAGTATGGAAACCTATACATTTTATTTAAATAACTAAAGCAAAATAACATTTATTTCGATTTTTATTTAATATTTGGTGGCATAGCCATTTGCTTTAATAACAGCACGACACTTCTCGTTCATAGAACAAACTAGTTTTTTACATGTTTCCACGGAAATTAATTTCCACTCTCGCTCTATAATACTAAACAAATGATTGACATTGTGAATTTTTTCTTTTCTAATTTGTCTTCCCAGATGTTCCCAAGGATGTTCGATCGGATTCAGGTCCGGACTGTGGGAAGGCCATTCCATTTTCGGCACACAGTTTACTTCAAACCAATTTTTAACGAGCTTAGATGTGTGCTTTGGGTCGTTATCTTGTTGCAAACTCCAAGATAACGGCATTTCCCACTCAGCAAACAGAAGCATATGGTTTATCAATTTATCTTTATAAGCGAATCGGTCCATAATGCCGTTTATTTTGATTAATGGACCAACGCCAGACGCCGAAAAACATCCCCACACCATGACGCTTCCACCACCGTGTTTCACAGTCGGCAACTGGTATTTAGGGTTGAATCTTTCATTCTTGGGACGTCTAACGTATCGAATACCATCACTTCCGAACAGCTGAAATTTGCTTTCATCGCTCCACAAGATGGTTTTCCATTTTTCTGGCGACCAGTGGATGTGCTCCCAAGCGAATGAAAGTCGCACCTTCCTATTTTTTTTTTTTTTTTTTTTGAAATAAGCGGTTTCTTTACACGAACCCTACCAAATAAACCTTCATTCACTAAAATTATCCGCACTGTTCTATTTGGAACCACGATGTTTTGTTCTTCGGCAAGGCGCCTTGAAATATCCACTGAAGTCAACTGTGGGTTTTTCTCCGACATCCTTTTTATTAATTTTACGGTACTTTTGGAATATTTTTTGGGCCTACCCGGTCGTGGAGCATTGCTTGTTCTTTGACGTTCATGGAAGCGTTTTAATATTTTGGAGATAGTGCCTTTGGGGATATTTAAAGTACTAGAAATATCCCCCTGCCTGTTCCCATTTCTATATAGTTCAACAATACGCTGTTTTACTTCTTCAGACAAATGGCGTTTTGGCATTGTTACTACTATGAACTTTATCAGATAACATGCAAAATTCTATAAATTTATCAATTATTTGCGATTTTTATCAACACATGAAAAAAGTTTGCATACTTTTGTCCGCAGCAAATTTATTTTTTTATCTGCATTCTAAAGGCAATACCAATAAATACCAATATACCGAGGATATCGATAAAGTAAAAATTGTCGAATCTATTGTATATGTTCGATTTCAATTTATACCCGGTGGTTAAGAAAAAATGCAATATTAAAGAAGTTTCCATACTTATGGCCACTACTGTATTTGGACTTATTCTTTCCCATTCTTGAAGAATAATTTGTCTCAGTTCTGATTTTGAAGAAATTTCAATTTTTCTAATGTTTCTTTTCAAAATGGCCCATAAATGCTCAATGGGATTTAAGCCGGCCGATTATGGAGGTGTTTGAAGCAATTTTTGGAACGTTCCAAATTAACCATTCTTTATTGAGCAGAGTCGTATGTTTCGGGTCGTTGTCGTGTTGGAATCTATGGACCCTGGGCATACCTAATTTTTCGGCACTTTGCTTGACGTTTCTTTTCAAAATTTCGTTGTAACCGTGTTGGTCCATAGTATTTTCAATAAAGTCAACAGATCCAACTCCTCTTGATGACATACATCTCCAAATCATTAAAGATCCACCACCATATTTAACAGTTGGAAGTGTATTGCGTGGATTATTGTCTTCATTGGCCTTTCTCCACACTCTGTGGATTCCATCGGACCCAAAAAGATTGATTTTGGTTTCATCGGACCAAATGACACTGTCCCAAAACCCTTCGTCTTTGTCTATATGCTCTTTAGCGAATAGAAGACGTTTACGGCGGTTTACCTTATTGACATAGGGTCTTTTCCTGGGTACTTTACCATGGTATCCGTTTTTCCATAGTACTTGACGAATTGTTTGAAGACATACAAGCTTTCCTGTTATATCTTGAAGGATCAGACGAATTGTTGGTACACTTCAATTCTTTAATTTCTTTAATAATTATCTTTTCTTCTCTTTCGCTTAATTTCCTTTATCTCGGTTTTTTGGGGACATTTTTAATGGATTCTTGAGTTTTAAATTTATTAATAATATATTGAATTGTTGAGTGCGATTTGTTGGTCATTTCGCCAATTTTTCTCAAACTATAGCCTCTTAAGCCATATTTATGATAGAATTTTTTAAATCTGTACTTAACCGTACTCGTTTCAACATTTTCTAAATAACTAATAAAAGAAACATCAAATATGTAAGTAAATGTAACATTTACCTCCCTTTCTAATCAACTGTACGAACAGAAGTGTTGCACGTAGTAAATACATTTTTGTAAATTTAATTAATTATTTATGGTAGACTAGAAGATAAAAATTCATGAACATTATATAATTGTTCACAACATATTTATTGATAACAATAATGAAATAAATATTGCTAAAAATAAATTTAAAAGCATTTAGAGAATCTTTTACATTAAAAATGCAGGTGTACGAATAGAACTGTTGTATACTGTATACTATTATACAAAGTGTTACACATTTCCAGATAACATCGTGAATAAAAGTTATTAAGTTCTTCATGAATTTTTATTTTTTAATATTTTCAATGTTAGAGCGTGGCCCAGAACATCGTGCACGTACGCGTAATATGGGTAGTTAAGAGCTCTATTCAATTTAGACACTTACTATACGATTATTTTTTATGTCAGCCACAGGAATTTTAATAGAAAATATTTAGCAGTGTTTTCTCATTTTTCCCCTCAAAGGGATATCGACAAAAATTACAGATAAAAACATAAACTGTGTCTTCATCTGGTGGAGCGTAGGTACAATGAAAACGTTCATCTTGCCACATTCGTCGAGGATAATAACTTGCAACAAAACTATTCTCTTCCAGATTTAAACTTACGAGAGTCTCGATTTGCATTGCGCTATCGGTTTCAGCCACCAACGCTGTGACTGAGACCAATACAGTTTCGGACTTGGTCGTAAACTAAAACTTGTAGTTCTAATTTCAGGTTCAGTTTTATACCAGATCGCGACCGAAACTAATTTCGCGGTCTCAAAAAGCTCTAAGCTGTGAACCGTGCAGCATTGGAAAAAAAGACAAAGACAGCAAACTGCTAAAGAGAGTGATGCCGAAGATTTTTTTTTGCTTTTGGATTTTTTTGATTTACCTAAAAATTTAGGAATATACCTCTCCAATGTGAACTGATATAACTTCTCCTGGCATACCATATATTGCCTCATTTTTAAATTACTAACACCAACAATTATCACCGTAATTATCATCATCTTAAAATAAACAAAACTCTGATGAATTGCGGTTACCAGGTTAATCAGTTTACAAGTTCGTTAGATCTAACCGTAAACAATCTTGGAGGTATGTTCCAATTTTCCATATGAGTTAAATTGAAGTATCTTTGGATAAAGCTTCAGGAGGATTCTAACACAAAAAAATCGCCCGGGGAATTCCCGGGAATGTACGACATAAATGGAACTGTATACACGAAATGTTTTCCCCTAGAGTTCAATTTTCGTAATGGTATGGATAAGCATTTCTTTAGAAATACATAAAGAAATTCTCATAATTCGCAGTGGTAATTTAAATGCTGATTCAACAAGGTTTGCAAGAACACTCAGTGCAATTTGCTCCATTTGTCGGTGAAAGTTATTACTATTATTTTAAAAGCCATATACAGTGTGTTTCAGAACTATGGGATCAAAGTTCTAGTAACGGTTTAGGGCAACAATACGAAGCATCTGAATATAAGAACCCGCGTCCGCAAATGTCTCCCTAAGGCGTGACGGCCTTATGATGCGTTAAGACAGTTATGCGCCAAAATGTTTTTATCGAGTTTTAGTACGCTTCATTTTAATTTATTTGCACAAAATAACTTTACAGTAAATATTCAAAATGCCGTTCTTGAACTTCATTCCACATGTTTAAACGACGTACGTAGTTTCTGCTAATGTGGCTAAAAACTTGATAATCGTTTTGAACGACTTCAAATGTAGCATTCATTTGTGCAATCAGGCCTTGCTCTCTTTCCACTGGTGTTTCATAAAGCAGAGACTCTGCATGTTCCCCTAGAAAGAAATCTAAAAGTGTTAGATCTGGTGACCTAGGGGGCTACAAAACTGTATTACCTCTGTCAATCAAATGTCGTCCGAATTAATGAAGTTCAAGTACGCCATTTTGAACAATTTTTGTAGTGTTTTTTGTACACACAAATTAAAAGGAGACGTACTAAAAGTCCATGAAAACATTCTTGCACATACTTGTCGTAAAACATCATAAGGGCGTAGCGCCTTAGGTAGACATTTGCGGACGCGGCTTCTTTTATCTCAGATATTTCTATAGTAGCACTGAGCATTCCATAGAAGTTTGATCCCATAGTTCTTGAACGTCCTGTATATGTTAGATCCAGTTTCATTGAACAAAACATAATATGCTTTAAGAAGAGTTGTTATGATGTTTTGCGCAGTCGTAAAAATGTTAATTTTTTTTAGTGTTTTTCGTTGAAATATTTTATTTGATTTCCGTGAAATTTCATTCAATTTATTAGGATTTTTGTTTACGTTTATAATTAACCATTTATGTACAGTGGTGGCCATAGAAATAGGACCACTACTGGTTCAGTTCAAAAATGGAAAAAAGTCTATTGAGACTTATTCTACCTCGTTCGAACTGGGATCCTAAATTTCTACAATGTTGGTAACTGTGTCTGACAGCAAAAATCAGGGGAATTACCTTACACTAGAATTGTACTTGCCCTGTTTCTTTCAGACAATTAAAGTTAAGGTGGTCATAATAATAGAACTAGTGCATTAAAAGCTTGCTATTTTTTTATAACTTTCATAATTCTTCATTAAATAGGAAAGAAATTGAAAGGTCAGTTTAATTAATTATTTCGAAGCATTTTGATGCATTTTAATGATTAATAAACAAACAAATGGGACGTGAAAATCACCATTCTTTAGCCGCAAGAATTCAGATACGGACACTTAGAGATGAACGCAATTATCTTCGTGAAATCTCTTGCAAAAATAAGAAGATCGAAAATCTTGATGATAAATTCTCTCAAATACACGGAACAACAGGAAAATTGTGGTCGTAAGAGGAAAACAATGGTTCTTACTGACTGCCAAATAAAGCGAGAAACCCAAAAGACCTTTTGTGAACTCCAAATAAATTCAAAAGGACCTAAAATTGGAAATAAGTTCCAGAACTATCCGAAGACGGTTACAGGAAGTTCATTTAGAAGGTAGAATGGCTTGAAAGGTACCGTTGCTATCAAAAATAAACAAATTAAAAAGCATAGAATTTGGGAAGAATCATCTTCGTTTCGAAAATGAAGATGATAATATAAAAATGTGGAAAAATATCCTTTTTTCGGATGAAACAAAAATTAATTTGTTTGATTCGGATGATCGACAGTGTGTAAGACCAGCAAAACAGGAATTGCTTCCAAAACGTACTTTGAAAATCATTAAACATGAAGATGACAACATAAAATTGTGGGGCTGCTTCTCTTGGTTCCGGGTTGGTCCCATTTATTGAATAAAAGGGGTCCTGAACCAAGAAGAATATTTTAAAATAATGAAAGATGTCACGTTGTCGTATGCTTCGGGAGAAATGTCATTAATTTGGAAATATCAACAAGATAATGATCCGAAACATACGGCTAGGCGAGTTAAACAATGTTTTCACAATGAATCAATTCCGGTTGTACCGTGGCCTTTACGGTCATCCGATCTGAACCCTATTGAAAATCTTTGGATATATCTTAAGGTTGCTGTGAGACGTCATCAGATTAATAATTGGGAAGAACTGTGGTCCATAGTCCAAATGGAATGGGAAGCAATTTCTGTTGAGTTCTGCCAGAGCTTAATAAGGTCAATGCCTAAAAGATTAAAGGCATTGATTGCTCAAAATGGAGAAGCAACCAAGCATTAGACGTTAGACAATATTCGGTTTATAGTTTTGTTCTTTTTCTTTTTTTTGATAATGTTCCAACATTCCTATTTTTATGGTCACATGTTCATTTTGTTTTCATTATTTCCATCGAGGAAATTTATTTATTTTTCGTTAAAATATGTTTTTGTTGATTGTTTTTATTAATACTAAATGTGTTACATATATTTTTTATTTTAATTTTTTATCTCTCGAATGATAGAAATGAAAAATTGAAATTTTTGAAGTGGTCCCATTTCTATGGCCACCACTGTAAATCGATTTTATGATATTTAAACATTTTTTTTGTGAAAGTCTATTGCCCAACAGTTTAATATTACCAAATGCAATTTTGATTATGGGAGCTAAACGAAGTAAAATAATTTCTCTTTCTTTTAAATTCTCTTATTATACAGCTCTTTGAAGTCTTGCGTGTAATACCATGGTAAACCGAAGAAGCCTTATGCCTCCAAGGTTCACCAAAGCTTTCCTTAAAGTTAAAATTATATGCTATTACGAAGATTTACAAACCTGAATTCAGACTATTGGCGCTTTAACCTTGGCCATAGTTGTTTTTCTTGGTTCATCATACTGCACAAAAGTCTGGCGGAAAACTATAGAAAAAAGGGGCAAACCTACGGTTAAAAAAATGCCATAGGTCATATTTCTTTTTCCGTATGTAGAAATATATCTTGTGGAGAGATCAAGATAAATAAACCAGGTGTTTTACCGTTAAGACGATAATAACGAGTACCTTACAACACGGATTGTCTTGAAAACGAGGGCAGAGAGGATGCAATTGCCGAACCCGGTGTATATTTGATATGTCAACCGTTCTTCTCACTTGATCTGAAGTGATCGGTTGAAGACATTACTTCATTGATGATATTTTTAAATGAAAACCTCAAATTTTGACTCTGAGGCCTTAAAAAGCGTGATGTTTTATTTCACGCCAGACAATGGTACATGTAGTCATTAAAGCTGTAGGCTGAAATTTTGTAGTTTATCTGTTTTAATACAATATTTTGTATGCCGAACACCACCTGAACTAAACTGTTTGTTAACTTAGACTCTGTCGAGTTGACATCTACAAATTATATTGGGAAAGCCAGTCAGGTGCTACTTAACTGCAAACTGCATCATTTCCACTCTTCCCGAAAGTATCTTTCCCACACTTGACAGCTTGTCCGAACTCCACTTAGCGTCCTTCGTGCCATGGCAAACGCGTCCGGGAAAGTATTATTTACAGCACTTGTTAGGAAAGTTTCATTTTTAAATCAAAATTTCTGTTTTAAAGAGTAACACTACGACAAATAAAACATTTTAATTACTCTCAAACTTGATGGCACTACATCTATTTAATGAAAATGGAAAGTAATATGAAAAAATTAAATTGTGAGTCTTTAATGTGGTTGGATGAGCGCTAATTCGACCTGAAGAAGTTCAATTCAAAGATGTCGGAATAACGAGTAATGACGTCATCAATGATATTTTCCCACACAAATTTTGTGAAAGGAATTATTTCTTATGTGTTATCGTTCACAGTGGAAAGTAGCTCAAGTAGTAATGATTCCTAAGCCAGGAAAGCCACCAGAAATAGCATCCTCATACCGAGCTATTAGTCTATTGCCAACTCTCTCTAAAATATTTGAAAATCGCTTGTTAAAAAGATTGAAACCTGAGCTGCACAGAATTAACCCAATTCCTGATCACCAGTTTGGTTTTTGCGATAAACATTCTACAATACGGTAAATATACAGAGTGGTAGACAAGATAAATGAATGCCTGGAAAGCAAATCATACTGCTGCGGAGTCTTTGTGGATCTGAAGCAGGCTTTTGACAAAGTTTGGCATGAGGGACTCCTACATAAAATTAAGTCCAATCTACTTCAGTACTTTCTCGTCCTGAGGTCATACTTGAGCAATTGGTTGTTTCAAGTGAGAGTGGACGATTAACTGTCAAATCTTCTAAGCATTGAAGCCGGGGTTCCTCAAAGATTAGTTATTGGATCGACTTTATACAACTTGTACACTGCTGATATCCCTGATAACCAAAAAATTCTAATCTCAACTTTTGCCGATGATACCGCTCCGTTGGCTGTGGACAATGATTGCCTGCAAGCTGCAGCCACCATGCAAGAGGCACTGAGTAACCTGGATGAATGGCTTTCTAAATGAAGAACAGCGGTAAACCACCAGAAGTATGTAAATGTTACCTAAACACTGAGGAAAAACATTTGCCCAGCAGTCACGTTTAATGGAGTCCCTGTTCCTCAGCTTGAATCTGGGAAATATCTGGGAATGCATCTCGACCGTCGTATGATCTGGAGACAACACATCCTGACAAAGACAGAAGAGTTAAACCTCAAAATAAAAAAAATGTGCTGCTTGCTGGGTCATAAATCGCAGCTCAGTCTGGAAAATAGAGTTTTGCTATGCAAAGTTATCATCAAACTGGTCTGGACTTATGGGATTCAACTGTGGGGTAATGCCAGCAATACTAACATAGACATACTGCAACGATTTCAATCTAAAACACTAAGAATAATCTCCAAGGGTTCATGGTTCGTTAGCAACAAGACCATACATAAGGATCTCAAAATCCCTCGAGTTCGTGATGAAATATTCAGGCTTTCACTTAAACATAGGGACCGAACAAAAAATCATATTAACACACTAGTGACCAATTTGTTCAATAAGCCGCCCATAAGGCGGCTAAAACGTTTCAAGCCAATCGACCTGCCACTAAGATTTGCTTGATTGCAGCAGAGGTCCGGGGTCAGCATATATAGAATATCATCTATCTCTATAATCTTGTATACTTTGGGTGTGGTTGTGGAATTAACGTAGTCTACTAGCGTAGTAGATCAACTCGTAATGCTGAATTCTGCTCATGACTACACTGTCAATGCTTTACAGTTAGGAAACTTAATTATTGTAACACAATGTTGCAGATTGTAAAGAGTGATTAAATATAGAGAAAAAAAAATGTGTTATCGTTCAAAAGTTGTAAGCGAAAACGTCTTATGAATTATCGCAAAAATATTTAATTTTACTATAAGAACTAAACAAGCAACAATGTATTAGTTTTATGAAAGTAAATAGTATAAAAAAGCAAAAGAAATATTATACAAGGTGTCTGTAAAAGGTCTGTACAAAGTCCTACCACATATTCCTGGGGTGAGAACATGTTGATTTAACTTAATTTGTCTAATACAAAAATGGACGGTTTCCCAAATACAGGGCGTCAAAGTTAAGATTAAAAAATCGAAAAAAATTAATTACTTCGTTGGTAATGTTGCTAACTACACAAAATATCGTATGGGGGGGTTTTTAGGGGTGAGAAATCAGAATCCGTTTACATTTTCAATGCACAATGTAGAGGGCGTTGTCAGCGCTCGACGAACCCTCTTTAAAAGAGTATAACTTTTTTATCACCCGGAATAAAATTTATTTATGACTAAATTTATGTTTTACTACGTGTTTTAGGTCTCTTGGTAGAAGTCTCTAGAAGCACTCTTTATTGAGATATTCGATTTTTAAAGTTTACCGCATCTCCAGTGCAGTAACTATTCGTACAGTTGAATATCTCGTAAACTCTTTGAAAATGCAATTTTAACTAATGAATTGTGCACTTCATAAGTAATTGTATTTTTTTTAATTGTTCCCTTTTATTAAATGTTCGAAGTGATCTCCGTTAACATCCCTACAAAAATTAATTCGACATAAAAAGTTAAAATGGACCCTCGCCATCAGTTCCTCGTCGTTTCTTAAATTCTCCATTGAATTTTGAATTCGTCTCCACAAATTCTCTTCGTTATTTACGTTGAGTATATCATGGAATTTAGAAACCCCTGTAAAAAATAATCAAGTGGAGTTAAATCAGGGGAGCGTGGTGGCCAGATTACCGGAGCATCATTTCCTCTAGCGATCAATCTGTGTGGGTACTGCTGATTCAAGTAGTTGCGAACATCAATACTAAAATGTGGCGGAGCACCGTCGTGCAGAAACCACATGTCTTGCCGAAGTTGGTAGATTGTCTAATAAATTTGGAATTACATTTTGAATATGTTCCAATTAATCTTGATCGTTTAAGGGAGGAGGCAAAATCACTCGACCGATAATAAAATTATTAATTATTCCTGCCCACACATTAACTCTAAATTCACGTTGATAATGCGTAATTTTAGTAGCTAAGTAATAAATAAACTAATAGCATATCAGTCATTTCTACATATGTGTAAGCTTCGGCCATTTTAAAACACAAAATTGCACAAAATTTGAAAATTTACTACTAACCTTGACACGTTTTAACTATCGTAGATATCGATATACTACTACCGTATGTACCTGCTTTATACGAGCAAGTACGATTTTATCGTCAAAAAAATACTTCAAATACCTCAAGAACTCCGATTTTAACTTTTTACGTCGAATTAATCTTTGTGGGGATGTTAACGGAGATCACTTCGAACATTTAATAAAAGGGAACAATAAAAAAAATACAATTACTTATGAAGTACACGATTTATTAGTTAAAATTGCATTTTCAAATAGTTTACGAGATATTGAACTGTATGAATAGTTACTGCACTAGAGATGCGGCAAACTTTAAAAATCGAATATCTCAAGAAATAGTGGTTGTAGAGACTTCTACCAAAAGACCTAAAACACGTAGTAAAACACAAATTTAGTCATAAATAAATTTTATACCGGGTGATAAAAAACTTATATTCTTTTAAACAGGGTTCATCGAGCGCTGACAACGCTCTCTATATTGTGCATCGAAAATGTAAACGGATTCTGATTTCTCACCCCCAAAAACCCCCCGATACGACAATTTGTGTAAGTAGCAGCATTACCAACGAAATAATAAATTTTTTTTAGATTTTTTAATCTTAACGTTGACGCCCTGTATTTGGAAAACCGTCCACTTTTATACTAGACAAATTAGGTTAAATCAACATGTTCTCACCCCAGGAATATGTAGTAGGACTTTGTACAGACCTTTTACAGACCCCCTGTAATCAATTTAACATATTTTCAATACGACTTCCCATCTCTACATGGCACATTTGAAGTTTTCACCTAATTTCCATCTCAGAAGCACTTTTGAATACTTCTTATTACGTCAACTCATTGCAAGCAATTCTTATTTTCGTCTTTAAATATCCTAATCTCCTTAAATGGCCTTTGTAAATTTTATTTTTGATAAATCCTCACTAGAAAAAGTCAATGGGAGCTAAGTCAGAGGACTTTCCTAGCCACTGCATAGGTGCGTTAATACCAATTTAGTTTATTCCGAATGTGATATTTAGGTATTGTTGCACAATACGAGATGTAACGAACGAGATATAAGAATAAATCATGGCTGGTGGGATATTTCTGGATATACAATGTATCTCTTAACATAGTGCCATAAATTCAACGACGTATTCTAAGTCCCAAAATATAACGAAAACTTCACATAAATATAATATATTGAATCGTTTTCGATATACAGGATGTAGACGGTTTTTTCCTCAGGATGTTTTTTTTTTATTAATATTTTCAAACGTTTCGAGATCAATAAATGAAATCGCGTACTTTATTATAAATTTTTGGATCTTTTCTGAATCTTACTAAAGAGATTTCAAAATTTTTCCAAAGACGAGTAATACAAGGGGGTAGTGCTTGAAAGGTACCTGAACTTTTTTGTGATTTACTTTATTGACGATTTTATAGGAAAAATATTAATTTCGAAGACTTTTACACAAAAATTCATCATCTTTCGGGACCTAGAACATGATTAAATCTATGCCACAATGTTCAGAGACACCTTCTACTTTTGCGATAATTGCTAAAACGTTTTTGCTTAAGGCCTTAAGAATTTTATGCTTAAAAGACATAAGAAAAAATTATTAAATAAAAGTTATGTGAAAAAATAGAATCAACATAATTGTGTCAGAATGTGAGTATATTTCTGGGAAAAATATCATTGATGACGTCATAACTCGTTCCTCCGACATTTTAGAAACGATCTTCTTAAAGTCGACCTAGAGGTCATCCAATCACATTGAAGACCCTTAATTTAAGCTGTTCATATTACTTTCCCTTTTCATAAAAAGGTATGCGGCGCTGAATATGAAACACTGTACGGAGACCAATTGTGTAGTTAATTTTTGTCTCACTCTGTATCTGATCGCACGTGCGCCAGCAAATGCTATCAACGTCATAATGCAGCCTATCCTCTTCTGAGCGTATATTTTTTCAGTCTGCTCTTTGTCTGCATTATTAAACGAAATACATAATTTAATGTCAAACCGGACCAGTTTACAAGAAACAGATATGAAGTTGCATGAGGCGCAATTGACCATGGAGAATACAAGAGGAGCGTCGAATGGGCACGACACCGTCAATGTTGATGAGCTGTAATCCAGTCATTATTGATGGACTGCAATAATCTTTATAGTGAGGTACATTAAGATACAAGTTTTATAAGACAGCATATTGGCGAACAAATCCGGGTTTGTAGGGCGTGAGGCAACGAGGTGGCAATGGGTGAGTGCGCCAATGGAATAAAAAACGTGTATCATATATCATTAGTATGAGGTGAATAATCGTGGTAAAAATTGGAAAATAATTATATAGGGTGTTGTTGGATGAGTGTCCAATATTTCACAGAGCGATTTTATATATAGTTTTAAGATTTAAAGTTCTTATAAACACATGTCCCAGTTCGCTTAGTTTTCAAAATGTGGGTTGTCAAAGTTGAACAAATAAATCACATATTCTTTAATAAATTTCGACCACTTCCAGCTAATTTTACTAAATTCCATGTACCGAAGTGTTTTGGGATGAGACATTCCAAATTTATCAATAATTTAGTTGTATCTTCTAGAGAGCACCACAAGCGACCATTAGGACACATTTAGTTTTTGTCCGATACGTTTAGGAAATAAAATAATAAATATAAAAAATAGGCTTTAATTAAATAAAAGTTGAAAAAAATCGGCACTTATAAATTTTACCTACATATAAATTTAAACAAAAATTATTGTAATTATTTGTCTTCAAGAAATAGAAAATTTTATTAATTCAGAAACTAACCAACATACTTTTTACATGCGGACTTGCTAATGAGAATTCGTATGAGGCCAAATGATTCTGTGAAGAACGATATCCGATCGAACAATTCTCACCTCAAAAACATTTTGAAAAATCTACATTCGCCCAAACGGAACAGGAAATTTTAAGAAATCCAGTCAGCTTTTGGGAATACATTTAATCAAACTTATATGGAATCACCCAGTATTTTACAAAAAGGTGTTTTTACTGATTTGTTTTTGCATTCAAATAAAAAAAAATGTTTTATTTATTAATAAACAATGTTTAGTTCAATAACATATTAATGTTGGCACATCGGCAGTATGGACTTTATTAATTTAGAAGTCACGTCTCAGGTGTTCTCATTTGAATTTTTTGCTTTAAACTGCCTTAAAATGCCTTTTGTGGGATTATCTAATGTACAGAGAGGAAGAATAATTGCCTTAGTGGAGCTGGGTATGCCTCAAAGAACTGTTGCCCGTACAGTGGGGGTTTCGCAAGGGATTGCTTCAAAAACTGCTACTTGGAATTAGGAACGTTGCAAAACAGGCCAAGAAGAAGCCGCCAAGATGTCACTACAGATCGACAAGACTGATTTTTGGTGCAAATAGCTAGAGGAAATTCAACGGTTACAATTCCCGAGCTTCAAAGGCAAATTCTACAAGCAACAGAGATACGCGTTTCTGTGGAAACAATTAGAAAATGATTTCGAGCTACAAAATTATTTAGTCGAAGGCCACTAAAAGTCCCCGAATTGACGGGACAACATAAACGCGATAGATTCAATTGGTGTTTGCAGCACCAAAATTGGACAATGGACGAATGGCAAAACGTCCTGTTTTCAAACGAAACCAGGATTGGTCTTAGATCTGATGATCGGCGATTTCATGTTTGAAGAGGCCATGGAAGGCAAGCCAGGCTTCAAACTGCCCGATCTGTCACGAAATATAAAGGGAGAACAGTAATGTTTTGGGGCGGCATTATGATAGGAGAAAAAACTTCCTTAATTCTCATTCGACCCACCTTAACTGGACAGAGGTACGTAGATTTGGTGCTCCAACCAATAATAACAATTTGGAGAGATGTTGTTGGAGAGAATTTTTTATCTATGCACAATGTCCCATCGCATACCAGTAGAGTTACGAAAAGTACCTTAGAAACGGGGGGTATCAGAGTTTTAACAGGGCCTGCTTATTCTCCAGACCTGAATCCCGTTGAACATTTATGAGACATGATTAAAAGAAAAGTTAGATCTTGTCAGCGCAATCTGGGAAATACAGAACAACTGATAGAAGTAATTCTTGAAGAATGGAGAAATCATTCTCAAGAAAAAAAATTAACAACCTTTTAATACGCATGCCCCGTCACATTCGTTCTTGCATTGGAGTTGGGGGTGTAAATATAGATTACTAAAACACCCAAAAAGTCGATAATTTCATGTATAATTTAAATTTCTTATAAATCTCGCCTTTACGAAATGAGAGTCCTTTAGTTTATTTTCGTTATTACATACAGAATTGTTTTTTTTTCCTTTGAATTCTTGCAATGTAAATATTTTTTCAATCTAACCTTTAAATTTTTAGCACACAATTTCCACCAAAAATCATTTTTTTGCAAAATACTGGATGATTCCATATAAGTTCGATTGAGTGTACATCGAATGGTAGGGACACCCAAAATTGAGGAAACGGTTCTTAGTCAAGTTGAGGAACATCTGGAAAAAATCACCATAGAAGTAGCGTCAACCTCGAATATTTCCTTTTTTCTGATATAAAAAATTCTCACTGACAATATGTTATATCCATACTACATTCAAAAAGAGCAAACACTTCTGCCTCGCGACTTCGTTTTGTGTATTAACTGTTGTGTGTGGTTTTATCCAAAAACTTATTCAAGACCTTTACTTGGCACTAAATCGTGTTTACCCATGAAGCAAATTTTTCACTCAGTGTTATGCGCAAGTACCACAACAACCATTTATGGTCCCAAAGAAAATTCAAATGCACTCGAAAAATAACATTGTCAAGAACATTTCCCCGCAAACGTCTGGGCCGGACTCCCTGGGGATTATTTGTTATGTCCATTTTTCCTCAATGCAAAACTCAATGGAGAAAATTTTTGTTGCAGCAGAAAAATCTGCCGGTAAGACTTGAAGATGTACTGATTTCACTTAGAAGAGCATTGTGGTTCTTACATGATGCTGGACCGAAAATTTTTAAACTAAAATTTAAAAAAATGGATGAATCGGCCGTGAAAGACCGCAACCGTGGCCGCCTAAAGCGCCGAATCTTAACAGTGTTTTTTTTGGGGGAGGGGGGATACCTCTAGAGATTTTAGTGTGCCAACTACTCGTTTAAAATGAACAAGATCTCAGAAATTGGATACCAAAATTATATCTAACGATCCGAAATTCTCTTGAATTTTTTTTGGAATTGCAAGATATGTTCGAGTCCAAAAGACTTAGTTTCAACTCTATAAAAATTGCTCCTCTTCGATTAAAAAAAAAAATCTATGCGTTCCGGCGTTTTTTTGAACAATTTATCCCATTTCGAGATAATGGGGGTGAGAAGTTTTCAAGTTGACACCCTTCATGTTCCACAGTTCCTCTGTCGCGAGGTCCACTTCAACTACGAGTGGCCTTTAAAATGGACATATATAACTGGACATAACTTGTTTTGCTAGTGAAATTTTAACCAGCAGATGTAACAACCTATTTTAAAAGCAATAACAAACCGAATGGGTATATTTAGGAACTGCATATCAGATATTGCCAACGGTTTAATGTCAATGGCTTCCTGAGCCTAAAAATTTATGGATTCTCTCTAGTTACCGGTTTTTGTCTCAGTAAGCTTATTATAACGAAAACATCCTGCATACGTCTTGATTCACGCTGTGCAATGCTAAATACACATTCATTACATCTAAGTTTGCTTATTTTTCTGTCAATCACAAATTTCATTCTGATTTGTAGACCTGCCTCCGCTCCTAAGGTCGTTACCAGTGCGTAACAGCATACGTGTATGTTTATTTTGGTTTACATTACGTAATGTTGTCGTGAGTAAACGATAAAAAGGTCAGATGTTACAAATCCCTTTCGGAGTCATTTTTCACATGCATAAGTGCGAGTGCTTGTATATACCTACATACAGTTCTTGAGCATGGGGCAATATTCACCATGTAGGTAACATGCCGAAAATGGTCGTAGTGGGTATGTCATGGAACATGGTGTTGAATAAAATGTGCTCAAATGATAAGGTTTGGAAATCTACATACAGTGAGTCTCATGAGAATATTCCTACCCTATTGATTCCAGATTTAAAAATAAAAATACTTTTTTATAAGTAATTTTCAACAATTTTTTTTTTAGTAGAAATGTTTTATGGGCGTGTAAAAAGCCCAATTCCTATAAACTTTATTGAAGATAAACAGTATTATTAACAAAACATAATTTTAAGTATAATAAGTAGCAAAATCACACCCACGAGAGTATTCGTACCTACTAAAACTATACTAAAAGATCAGTTTATTCTCTATTATTTAATATTTTGTTGGACCTCCCCGGGATTTTATAATACTTTTAAGCCGATTAGGCATACTACTAACTAATTTTTTCGTATACGTTGGTTCAATTTTATTCCAAATATCCAAAAGTTTTACTTTTAATGTTTTTTTGCTATCAATTTCGTAGTTTTTTAATCTTCTTTTCATTTCTGACCATAAACGTTCTATAGGTTTGATATCGGGACTTTGGGGTGGTGTTGCCAAGGTATGTGGCATATTATATAAGATCCATTCTTTCACAATATGAGCCGTGTGTTTTGGATCATTATCTTTTTTTTTTTTTTTTTTTCTATTGCAATCTGATCTATTGAACAGATCAATAAGCAATTTTATACTAACTTAAATTACTAGGTGATGATTAAAACTAAGGCCTTACTTACTAGTTTACCTTAAGATCTAATAAGTTTACTACACTAAACTTAGCATGTAGTACAATACTGTACAATAATCTGTTTTTCACTATTATTATTTCACTAAGTCGAAAGGTTTGGTTCTTTTGAGTCTTTTTACTATATTTGTGTTGTCTAAGAGCTGGATGGCTTCGACATTCACATGGTTAAGTAACCTTTGTTCGTGGTTACTGGCAACTTTGGTGATGGTTTGATCAACAGTTTCCATTTGAAGGTCCCGATGGATGTCTCTGTTTCGACAATACCAAGGTGCATCAACTATGTTCCTTAGTGCTTTGTTCTGAAATCGTTGGATCACTTGTATGTTGCTCTTGCTGGCACAACCCCAGAGTTGAATACCGTAGGTCCAAACGGGTTTCAGTGCATCATTATCTTGCTGGAAATAATAATTATGTTGTAACTCTAATTTTGTAGCACTTGATGCCAAGTGATTCCGTAAAATATTTAGGTAATATGTTTTGTCCATGATTCCTTCAATAAAAACCAAATCGCCAACACCATTTGCGGACATACAACCCCACACCATGACGGAACCACCTCCATGCTTTACGGTTCCTTTTAAATTTTTTAATTCGTACTCTGAATTTGATTTTCTCCACGCCATTGTTCGTCCATCTGAATTGAACAAATTGAATTTACTTTCGTCAGTGAAAATTACTTGTTCCCAAAAATTAATATCTTTGTCGACATATTTTTTTGCAAATTCTAAACGTTTCATTCGTTTCTTTTTATTAATAAATGGCTTCTTTCTGGCAAGTCTCCCATTGTAGACGTTCCTTCTCAAAATTCTTCTACATGTTTCTGCTGATACTTCTTTTTTGAAGTATTTTAAGACGAATGCTGCTAACTTGGGTCCACTAATTTGTGGATTCTTCTTTATTTCCTTAATAACTGCTTCTTCCTCGTAACGAGTAAGTTTCTTCGGGCCTTCTTTATATTGTTTATTGCAAATATCTCCACTTGACTTAATGTTTTTTATAACATATTGTACCGTAGATTTACTTCTGCCCACTAAATTTGCAATTTCTAAATAACTTTTACTTTCAGTGTGTCATTTAAGAATTAACTTCCTATCGCTTAATGAAACTTCACTACTTTTTCTCCCCATTTTTGCTAGTATCTCCTAAAGACTAACAAATCGATATGTCTACAGTACGCGACAATAAAATAGCACACAGTGAAATTTATGTCAAAAGTCATTTGTAATGCATTTTATTTAATAATTTTTTGTTAACTTATGTAATACATAACAAAGGAGAATGATTGCTTTACAATTTTTATGGAAAAGAGGTATTAATAAATAATACAATCAAAATCGTGAAAAGTTAACGCGACAAAATAATAGCACATTTTGGTTTGATTTATCTCTGCGGTGATTCAGCGAATAGTAATTTGAAGTATTTATGCTTAATCCTTTTTTATGAAGGATGAAACTCATACGCAATATAAATAAACACAAATACCATTCAATTTTCGAAGTCATGGGGCGAGGTACAAAGTTAAATGAGAGTGAAATCGCTAAGATTCTATGCCTATGGAAAGAAAAATATTCCATATTAAGAATTGCCAAAATTGTGGGTAGAAGCCGCAAAGTAATATATAATTTAATTAAAAATCCCAGTAATTATGGCAAAAAAAAGGTAAGGGCAGACCACCATCTTTAACAGACCGTGAAAAACGTGCTATTTTGAGAGCAGCATCAAACTCTTTTGCTACGGCCAGAGAAATAGCTGATTCAGTGGGCATAAATACTAATATCATAAACGTACAACGTGTACTTCAACATTCCTCAATCATGCAACATCAAAAACTTAAAAAGAAGCCACCCCTATCTTCAAGGCACAAAGAGGTTCGTTTGCAGTGTGCGACAAAACATCTGAAATCTATAAAAAAATTAAAATATGTTATATTTAGTGATGAAAAAAAATTTAATCTTGATGGACCAGATGGGTGGAATCATTACTATCATGATTTGAGAAAGGAGGAAGTTTATTTAAGTCGTCGGCAAATGGGTGGAGGCAGCCTTATGATTTGGGCTGGTATCGGGTATAGAGGAAAGACTGAATTGAATTTTATTAAAGGACGGTTAAATAGTCGTGAGTACATAAAATTAATTGATACACAACTTAAAAAGTACGCTACACAAATATCAGGAGAAAATTTTATTTTCCAACAAGACAACGCAGCTGTACACACCGCAAAGTGCGTTAAAGAGTATTTTGAAACGAATAATATTACTATTTTGGAATGGCCAGCAAGATCACCCGATTTGAGTATAATCAAAAATTGTTGGGGTAAACTTGCAAGAGCTATGTACAAAAATGGCAGACAATTTAATAATGCAGAAGATTTAAAAAATTGTATTATTTATGAATGGAATAAGATTCCTAGAAAATATATTAAAAAATTATTCAAATCAATACCAGATCGTCTTATAGAGATGATAAAAAATAAAGGTGGTAGTACAAAGTACTAACTTAAAAATGTATTAAGTTTTGTAATTAAATAATTGTAATATTAGTTATTTTTGAAGAATGTGCTATTATTTTGTCGCGTTAACTTTTCACGATTATGATTGTATTATTTATTAATACCTCTTTTCCATAAAAATTGTAAAGCAATCATTCTCCTTTGTTATGTATTACATAAGTTAACAAAAAATTATTAAATAAAATGCATTACAAATGACTTTTGACATAAATTTCACTGTGTGCTATTTTATTGTCGCGTACTGTATATTGGTAATCGTTTGTATTATGCCGCAAACAAATTAAGACAGGGTAAATTTCTTATCATCTTGATTTAACCCATAACAGAACAGTTGCAGTACGAATACTCTTGTGAGTCTCATTTTATTCTTATTTCCTTAAAATTACATTTTCGCTATATAAACATTTGAATTTGCAAGAAAGTACATATGAGTTTAAAAGCCCTTTAATTGGTAAGTAGGTTTGTGATGGTACCAGTTTCACATAGTTCATTGTAAATTAATAACAGTAATTTAAAATAGAGAAGCAATAGAGTACGAATACTCATGAGATTAACTGTACAGTGACGGCTACGGAATTAGGAACGACATGCAGCATTGGAACGTTACATACAGTGGTGGCCATAAGTATGGAAACTTTTTTACTATCGCTTTTATTTAAAATGAACGATTATAATTTGAAATTGTAAATATAAAATAGATTCTATTTTTAACACTTTATCAACATCCATGGTATATTGGTATTTATTGGAATTTGATTTGGAGTAAATACGAAATAAAAAAAAAACTACGGACAATTGAATGGAAACTATACTGGCGAGCATAAAATTCGGGTCACTTCGAAATTTTCAAATGTAAATGTATTGAAAGAGAAGTGATATTTTTCGCTGGCATACCGGCATTGTTTCATGAAATTTCGAATCATTGGGAAAATGTTTACGGTTCTGCATGGTTCTACCATGAAAAAAAAAAGATTGATAAAATACCTTCAATATCTATGCATCCTCTTTATCAGTTCCATTCAATTGTTGTTCACTTTGGGCGAATTGGTTAAAGGTGTTCTCTTTAACTTCAAGTTGCGCTAACAGTAGAAAGGCAAAAAGAGGGGGAAATACGCGATATTAATGTCATTATGAGTTTTTTTTCGGTAGCACAAAATTGTGTTCAAAAATGTTACAGTGCTTGGGTAATGGACACCTGTACAATACATCGGTTATTTGGGTACAGGATCGTGTTTTTTTTACCATTTACCCTTAACAAGGTTAAAGAACCGCAGAATCGATAAAGGCTATCCTTTTTTATTTTTTTGGAAGTTAGGAAGGCAAAAATTTCGAAAATACTAAAGTGACCCGAATTTTATGCTCGCCAGTGTATTTGCATTTTTTGATAAAACGAATCAAATAAAAGCAAAATTTATCGAATTTACACAGTAAACAGTAGAATTCAATAAAAGTGACAATGCCAAAACGTCATTTATCTGAAGGATTAAAACAGCGAGTTGTACAGTTGTTTAAGCAGGGGCACAAGCAGCGTGATATTGCTAGTCCTTTAAATATACCCAAAGGAACAATATCGAAAATATCGAAACGTTTTCATGAACGTGGTACAATAGAGAGATTTTCAAGACCAGGTAGGCCCAAAAAGTTTCCAAAACGCGCTCAAGAATTAATACGAAGGATGTCGAAAAAAAATCCACTATTGACTTCAACGGATATTTCAAGACTTCTTGCTGAAGAACACAACAGAGTGGTATCGAGTCGCACGGTGCGAAGATTCTTGGTAGCTGGAGGTTTGTTTGGAAGGATTGCTGTTAAAAAACCACTAATTTCCAAAAGAAATAGAAAAGCGCGTCTTGCATTTGCTTGGCAACATACACTTGTGGATAAAAGTTTGGAAACCCCGATAAAGATGTTGGTAAATGTCAATTATTCATTTAATAACTTGAGAATATTGCCAATAAGTATTTTTCAATTCTTTATTGTTTAATCACCAATACGAAAATATGAGACTCGCATCGACAAATTTGTTTATAGCTAAGAAATAATAAACAATTCAAAAAAATGCATTTTTATCGCAGGACAAAAGTTGGGAAACCTTACACAAAATCTCTTTGAATTGTTTTAAATGCCATTTTTTTAATTTAATAATTTGTTGCATATCCTTTTGCCTGAATAACTGCAGCACATCTAAAATTCATCGAATCTACTAACTTTTCACAAACGTTAACTGGAATGCGTTCCCACTCACACTTTAATGTATTCCACAAATCTTCCTTATTCGATATGGCACGATCACAAATTTTGCGTTTTAAGTAATCCCATAGATGTTCTATGAGATTTAAATCAGGCGACTTGCTCGGCCACTTTAATTGGGTGACTTCATTTGCTTCCAACAATTGTTTAATGTGTTTAGAAGCATGCTTAGGGTCATTATCCTGTTGGAACTACCATCTTAATGGCATGTTCCATTCAGCATAAGGAAGCATATGGTTCTGTAAGATACTCCCATAAGAGAAGCGGTCCATTTTGTCCATAATTCTTACTAATGGGCCAACCCCAGAGCGAGAAAAACATCCCCAAACCATAATGTTTCCTCCTCCATGCTTTACTGTTGGCAACTGGTACTTTTTATCGAACCTTTTTCCGACAGGGCGTCTTACATATCCTTTCCCATCATTACCAAACAAGTTAAATTTACTTTCATCACTCCACAATACACAATTCCACTTTTGAATAGACCACGTAATATATTCTTTAGCGAACGATAGACGGTCGTTCTTATTTTTTTTTTATATAAGTGGTTTTTTAACAGGTCTTCTTCCAAAAAGTCCCATTTCCCTCAGTCGACGTTGGACATTTTTTATGGACAAATTATGAATGTTGGACAGTATTAGTTCTTGATGGATGTAATTGGCGGTCTTACGTGGGTTTGCTTGCGCGATTCTCTTAATAATTCTATCCACGTGAGCATTAGTAGATCTTGGTCTTCCACATCTAGGGCGATCCACAGTTGTTCCTAATCTTCTAGATTTAGAAATTACTTTAGAAATTGTTCCTTTCGGAAGCTGCACAATCTTCGATATTTCTCTATAACTTCTTCCACATTCTTTTAATTTCACTATTTGCTCTCTAATGGTAATTGGGATTTCGTTCGTTCTTGCCATTTCTAAGGTGTTCAATCTTATACTGATAAAACTAACTGCTTAAAATATTCAAATATTTCCGAACTAAGATAAGGTTTCCAAACTTTTGTCCTGCGATAAAAATGCATTTTTTTGAATTGTTTATTATTTCTTAGCTATAAACAAATTTGTCGATGCGAGTCTCATATTTTCGTATTGGTGATTAAACAATAAAGAATTGAAAAATGCTTATTGGCAATATTCTCAAGTTATTAAATGAATAATTGACATTTACCAACATCTTTATCGGGGTTTCCAAACTTTTGTCCACAAGTGTATCAACCGGTCACAGGAAAAATGGAATAAATCTTGTGGAGCGAAGAAAGTAAATTTCAGTTATTTGGTAGTGATGATATTCGATACGTAAGACGTCCTAAGACTGCAAGATTCGATTCTAAATATCAATTGCCTACTGTAAAACATGGCGGTGGAAGTGTTATGGTGTGGGGGTGTTTTTCTGTGTCTAGGGTTGGGCCATTAATTAAAATTGAAGGGACTATGGACCGATTCGTGTACAAGGACATCTTAGCGAACCATATTGCTTCCTTATGCAGAATGGGAAATGCCCTTGTCTTGGAGTTTTCCAATCCAAGACAATGACCCCAAGCACGCATCACAACTGGTTAAAAATTGGTTTGAAGAAAATTGTGTCGCGAAAATGGAATGGGCGTGGCACAGTCCAGATCTTAACCCGATCGAACATCTTTGGGAACACCTTGGAAGGCAAATTCGGAGAGAAAAAATTCATAGTTTACCACATTTTTTCGAGGTTTTGGAAAGAGAATGGAAATTAATTCCTGTGGAAGTTTGCAGAAAACTGGTGTATTCTATGAACCATCGGTGTCGTGCAGTAATTAAAGGAAAAGGATTTGCCACAAAATATTGACACAATTTTGAAACAAAGGATATATTTTACAAGTTACTGAAAATACATTATTGGTTTCCATACTTTTGTTCGCAGTTTTTTTTAAATTTCATATTTACTCCAAATCAAATTCCAATAAATACCAATATACCATGGATGTTGATAAAGTATTAAAAATAGAATATATTTTACATTTACAGTTTCAAATTATAATCGTTCATTTTAAATAAAAGCGATATTAAAAAAGTATCCATACTTATGGCCACTACTGTACATTGTATAGAAAAATAGAAAATACAATATTTTGGAAGTAAACTTTAAAAAAATCACAATTATTTTAACGACTTTTATTAGATCATAACAGAAGCCGATCATCAAAATTTTAAGAAAATTACAGTAATCGGAACTAAAAAAAAAATTATAAAAGAGTAAACAAATTCCTCAGACAGGCATACAATTAAAAACAAACAAAGAATGTATTTAAACAAATAACCATATTAAACAAATAAACAAACAAATATTAAAATAACTAGCAACGAGTCGGGTATCTTATATACAGTGAAGTGCAAAAGTATTGGCGCACTAGAAATTCAAATATAAAATGACTGATTTTGGTACATTAGCAAATAACAAAACCAATGAAAACTAACTTATTTTAATCCCCATGTCTTAAAGTATTAGTTACTCCTACACTTAACATTATATGGTTTTTCTAACAAATAATAATTTGTAAATATACAGGGTGTCCCAGAATGAGAGGCTCAACGCGTAACCACATATTCCTTGGTCAAAAATATATCGATTCATAGTGATATACTTATAGACGAAATTGTCTCCTGGAGATACATGCTCTTGAAGTCTCACTTTTTTTAAGTTTTGCAGATAAGTCGAAAACGGCTAGATGGATTGCTTCGAAATTTGGTGTATAATCTTTCTGCTTGTCGGGGCACATTCGACGGGACTTACTATGGTAAAACCACCAGGGGTAGCGGTCAGTTGCTACTAGGTCGAATGTTAAATACACCAGAACTTTTTTTATTCGTTCATGCAGACGATTGGTTTTATTTTTAATGAAATTCCTGGTCAGTTACGCAACTTTTTTATCTCTTATTGAATTTTGATTTGGAGCCTCCATTAGACGAAAAAAAATTAAAATTGTTGATAATGTCAGTCAATGCATACCCTTCAGAAGGAAATAAAAGCATGTATTTCAATAAACAATTAATTTAATAAGTGCTCAACGTGACCACCCCGTTCTCGAATACAGAGATTCACGCGTCGAAGAAAATTTAATTTGAATGTTCCCAATATCATTGGATCATTGCGCATTCCATCAGCTGCTTGCAAAATTCTATTTCTTAGGTGGTCTTCAATTTGAATAGGAACAGCATATACACGAGATTTTAACGTACCCCAAATGGAAAACTCACAGGGAGTTAGATCTGGAGATCTAGGAGGCCATTGAAGAGAGGCATCATTTCCTTCATTAGTTTTTTTTCGTCTAATGGAGGCTCTAAATCAAAATTCAATAAGAGATAAAAAAAGTTGCGTAACTGACCAGGAATTTCATTAAAAATAAAACCAATCGTCTGCATGAACGAATAAAAAAAGTTCTGGTGTATTTAACATTCGACCTAGTAGCAACTGACCGCTACCCCTGGTGGTTTTATCATAATAAGTCCCGTCGAATGTGTCCCGAGAAGCAGAAAGATTATACACCAAATTTCGTAGCAATCCATCTAGCCGTTTTCGACTTATCTGCAAAACTTAAAAAAAGTCAGACTTCAAGAGCATGTATCTCCAGAAGGAGACAATTTCGTCTATAAGTATATCACTATGAATCGATATATTTTTGACCAAGGAATATGTGGTTACTCGTTGACCCTCTCATTCTGGGACACCCTGTATATTTGCAAATTATTATTTGTTAGAAAAACCATATAATGTTAAGTGTAGGAGTAACTAATACTTTAAGACATGGGGATTAAAATAAGTTAGTTTTCATTGGTTTTGTTATTTGCTAATGTACCAAAATCGGTCATTTTCTATTTGAACTTCTGGTGTGCCAATACTTTTGTCCCTCACTGTACATATGTTCGATTTCGGAGATAATAAAAGGTATAACTTAAAGCAATTTGATTTTATTAAACCGAAATATTAATTTATATACATTAGATAGGTTATCTAATCGTGTGTGTATTATACTTGATAATCTTTTAGATTGAAAAAATATTCAACTCGAAAAAATACAGAATGTCACACTGCTAGGTATGTATGTACAGTCAGTCACTGGAGTATTCGTAGCTCATTAATTGTCGGATATTCGTTTATTAATTATTAATAGAACAACTTATCAACAGGAATGTGTAATAGAATTACTGCCCTTTCGGCTCATCTAAATTTTATTGCCAATAAATATATCAATATTACAAAAATATTAGGTACTTGAATAAGTTCTCACTGGTTTTTCGTGAAAATGACTACTTTATTGAGAAAAATTGGAAAGCAACTCATCAATCAAAGTATTTTCCGTCACCAGCCACCACTTTTTCCCATCTTTCTGGCAGCATACGAATTCCTTCTTGGAAAAACGAAACGTCTTTTGAAGCTATCCAAGAATCAAGCCATTTTTTGACATCTTCATATGAATTAAACTGCTGTTCAGCTAGTTCATATGCCATGAATTTGAATAAGTGGTAGTTGGACGGAGCAATATCTGGTGAATACGGCGGGTGTGGTAGGATGTCCCATTTGAGCGTTTCCAAGAATGTTTTGACAGATTTTGCAACGTGTGGACGAGCGTTATCATGCTGTAAAATCACCTTATCATGTCTCTCCTCGTATTGCGGCCGTTTTTCCTTTAATGCTCGGCTTAAACGCTTCAATTGTAACTTGTAACGATCTCTCTTGATAGTCTCGTTGGGTTTGAGCAGCTCATAATACACCACGCCCAGCTGATCCCACCAAATACAGAACAAGAGTTTGGAACTATGGATATTCGGTTTTTCCTTTGATGTCGAAGCAGGGACGGAATTATCCAACGGTGTTTCGTAGTGTATCCACTTTTCATCACCAGTTACGATACGATGCAAGAAGCCTTTTCTTTTCTGCCTTTTGAGCAGTTCTTCACATGCAAACAAGCGCCGCTCGACGTCTCGCTGCTTCAATTCGTACGGTATCCAATTTCCTTTTTTTAGGATCATTCCTAATGCCTTTAAACGATTGGAAATTGTTATGTTATCAACTCCTAATGATTCTGCAAGAACAGCTTGTGTTTGACATGGATCTTCATCAAGCAAGAGCTCCAATTTTCGGTCTTTATACTGTTTCAGTGCGCCAGAGCGTGCTTTATCTTCAATATCAAAATCATTGTTTTCGAAGCGTTTAAACCATTTTCTGCATGTTGTTTCTGTCAGAGCATGGTCACCGTAGGTCTCCACAAGAAGTCTATGAGCTTTAGCAGCAGTTTTTTCTTGCAAAAAGTAGTGCAATAAAATTCCCCGCAAATAAACTTTTGTTGGTACAAAACTCGACATTTTTAGAATTAAGAAAAAAACGTTGTTTACACTATGGCGAACTAATAGACGCTGAAGTTCAACCTTACTGATAGTGCTTCCTTGTAGATTTGTTATCATCTAAAATTAAAAACACCTAAATTTGATAATGGTATCTGAGACGGAACAGCGAGAACTTATTCAAGTACCTAATATTATTTTATTAGGTCGTATAGTATGAAATGAGTAGATTCTCGAAATGCCACATTCAACTGCGAATAACTTCACTCTAAATCTATATTTGGACTTGACTTTTTTATGTGGAAAAGGCACATTCTTCCTCTTTCGATCAGAGTTTAAAGTGTTAAAAATTATTGAAAACTTTTATTTTTATAA